>NC_055957.1:7360967-7660967 GCF_018492685.1 Alosa sapidissima | reverse complement strand
TACAGAAAAAAATGAATATATATATATATATATATATATATATATATATATATATATATATATATATATATATTTAAGTGTTTTAAGAAGTTTAGACCCTAATCTTGCATAACAAAAAGAAAAATTGTATTCAAATGCCATTTTAAAATTTTCAAGTGTGAACCGTTTTAAATCTGTTTTTCATGAGAATCGCCCACATATTTATGTTTTTGCCAGCTAACTTTTAACATGATCTTCATATTCATTGCTATATGGGCCTCATGCACATGAAAGATTAATATGCCATTATGTTGTTTAGAACACACTTTGAAATAAAGTTTTCACCTTACAACTTTGTTGATAACATTTCAAATAAATGCCAGTTAGCGCATTAGCAAGGATATTGTGTAACATATAGGCTACTGTTGATGTTGTTTCATAGCCTTTTGCTTGTGTGTAGTTAGGCCCACTGCTAGATTTTGACAGGAGCTCGTGATATCGCTTTAAAGTAAGCTACTTGGGCTCACGCAAGCTGTCAAACACTGTCCATCCACTCGCCTATGTGGTGCACCCCTCTGGGTTTCCAAATCACGCCTTGTTTTTTTCCAAGTTGGGCCAGTATCTTCTGCTCCTCATACCTATAGTGTGTGTTCTTGGTTTCGGACATGATGTTCTCTATATCTTTATCAACCAAGTTGCAAAAGGTCGTAATCGCTGCATTATTAACAGGGGGGCAAAAAAGACTTTGTTCTCAGTGGGCGTGTAGGATCCTTAGGGGGGACATACCTGTGTATTATCCTTATTGTAAAAGAAAAAGATTTGAAAAATACACTGTTGGAACTACTCCGCCCCTGTGTGCGATCTCCCCTTTCTTCACTTGTAGAGGGAGAAGAGCAGTGGGGAAAGGACAGCCCTGTGGTGCACCTGTGCTGGTTGTCCGTGTTCCAGATGTGACATCTCTCAGCCGCACATGCCGACTCCTGTCAGTCAGGAAGCTAGAGATCCACTGACAGATGGCAGGAGATAAAGTGAGCTGAGAAGAGTTTGTCAGTGAGGATTTCATGTATGATAGTGTTGAACGCCGAGCTGAAGTCTACAAACAGGATCCTGGCTGGTCAAGGTGTTGCAGGATGAAGTGCAGCCCCATGTTCACTGCATCATCTACTGACCTGTTTGCCCTGTAGGCAAACTGCAGGCGGTCCAACTGGGGACCTGTGATGTTTTTGAGGTGGGTCAGTCAGCACCAAGCATTCAAATGACTTCATGACGACTGAAGTCAAGGCCAAAGGTCGTTCAGTCCAGTGACGGAGGGTTTCTTGGGGAATGTGATGATGGTGGAGCTTTTGAAGCATGAGGGGACTTTGCACAGCTGCAGTGATCTGTTGAATATTTGTGGGAAGATTGGTGCTAGCTGGACCGCACAGGCCCTGAGACAGGAGGGTGTTACACCATCTGGGCCTGGTGCTTTACGGACATTTTTGCTGTAGAATTCTGGGGTATTCTTACTGTATTCTGATGTGTTTATATGTTACATCTGTGTGTAGTATACAACGGGGAGAGGTTCATATTATTGTACATAACTGTGCCTTAGGCCTGTGTACCAGCAGGAAGGTCATACAGCCTGATGTTTAGGAACATCAGTGATAACATGGGCCGAGGGAGACAGCATGTCTGCCTATTCGGGCTAGTATCTGGCCAGGGCCGGGTTTTGTACACTGGTTGGCACCTGCCACGTTGGCATGATTGACGTTTGTATGTTTTAGTATAACAGGTTTTGTCTTAGGTTTTGACTCGAAGACGGATCGAGGAAGCAACCCGAGGAGCATCTTCTGTCGGAAGGCTCAGCAGCCGCTTCTAATAACAACCACAACTGTTAGACTCTGCACAGTTTTACTGTTTGAGACTTAGCCTGTGTGCTGTTATTCATTGTTGTATCATCTACAATAAATCATCATCTAATCGCCGATCCTGATCCCGGCGTTAAGCTTTATTGACCATCTTCAATACAGACATTAGAACTAAAACACAACGCAACAACCAGAGAATCCAACATTGCCTCTAAAAAAGCAGCAGACATCCTGTTCACACATGATGAGTGTGGTTTGAGTATCGGCGGGGGGGGGGGGGGGGCAGGTGATTGGTGGGGGCTGCAGTTGGTCTGGAGTGGGGGAGGGGTATGAGTGTTTCCCTCTCAAACTCTTTTCAGGTCATCAGCAAGGCCTTTGTTGGCCTCAGCAGTGGGGGATGGTCTCCTGTAGTTGGTGATGTCTTGAAGGCCTCTCCACAATGCTGCAGAGTCATTGGCTGAGAACCGGTTTTTCAACTTTTCAGAGTAGCTCCTTTAAGCTCCTCTGATCTCCATGGTCAGTGTGTTTCTGAGTGATTTGTACAGAGTCCTGTCTCCGTTGCTGTAGGCCTCCTCCTTGGCCTGGCAGAGTTGGCTCAGTCTTGCAGTGAACCATGGTTTATTGTTGAAGATGCGGAAAGTTAGCTGAACTGTAACATTAGTTAGCACAACTTCTATACACATGTTGTGTTTAGTGTAAGTGCACTACACTGAGTAAGCATTTGATAAATGGATAGATAGATTGAGAATTTCCTTCTGGATAAATAAAGTAAGGTGTCCAATAGCTTGTACACATCATACACAGTCATATGACATCCACACATACATACATACTACAAAAACACAAAGGAAGATATCAATAGTGGGCCCTTACAGTACAGTTAGATTGTAACATGTTAAAGGAGCGGTGTGGGGAAAAATGCAGAAAGGTCATACACGGTATTATAGTGCAAGTCAATCACACTCCTCTCCTTCTGTGTAGCGTTGAAGAGCTGAATGGCCTTATAGGGACAAAGGACCTACGCAGCCTGTCTGTTTTGCAAGACAGAGAGAGGAGCCTTCAACTGAACATGCTCTTCTGCTTGGAGAAAGTGGTGTGCAGGGGGTGGCGGTCATTGTCCATTACAGAGAGCAGTCTATTCAGGGTCCTCTCATCTGCAACTGAAGTCAGTGACGCCAGCTCCATGCCCACCACAGAGCCAGCTTTTCTCAGCAGCCTGTCCAGTCCTCCAGCACATAGATATTAGAAAGCTAGATACCGCTTTGTCCGTCGAGTTCTATTAGATGGCATCGTAAACGCAGCCGCCATATTGCTGGGCACAACACGTTTACTGTCTATGGGCAACACTTGCCGGGCATCAGAGACACCTGCCTGATGTCGTCAGAGTCACATGCTTCTCCATTGGCCTCCAGGGATTGTTGCCGCCACCAACATGGCAAGTCTATTTACAAACGTTCTGGAGCACAATGTGGTATCTAGCTTTCTAATATCTATGGTCCAGCATCCTTCCTAGTGCTGCCTCTCCAGCATACCACAGCATAGAAAAGGACACTGGCCATGACAGACTGGTAGAACATAAGCAGGAGTTTGCTGCAGACATTGAAGGACCCCACCCTCTAAAGGAAATAAAGCCTGTTTTGTTCAGGCCTTAATAGATATCCTCTGTTTGAAAATAAATCGTTTCTATTCTTTCCTCTTAATTCCATGTGTTGCAACTCTGCAGAGCGCGTTTTCTTCAGTATTTTCATCATAACAGAGAAGATGACAGTCTCGAAATTTCAAGTTTAATGTTGGCATGTTGAGATTGAAGTTTGCATGCCATTTCAACTGTATTCGAGTCTAACCTCATCATGGCAGAAATGTTTTGTTCATTTGTGGGCCTAATATTCCATTGTACACCACTGATGTCATGCTAACTGCACATTGCATTTCGCACTTGGAGCTTGAATCACAGTCCACTTTAAAGTCTGGGTAGGTTAAGATTCTTCATGATAAACTGGTTTTATGTCTTACTTCTTTTTTTGAAAGCCTCAATAAACTTTGTCAGTCTGTTATTTATAATCAGCTAGTTATTTTCTGACTAGGGCAAACAGGCTTTATTACCATGGCAAATTTCTACAGAGAAGAATGTGATTTCCCTGTAGTTTGGTGTATTTCTACAGAGAAGAATGATTTTACTGGGATATTTTGGTGTACTGCTATGACTAGTAATGAAATGACGTGGTAAAGTGCGCCCTCTGGTGGTTATTTGGTGTATTTCTACAGAGAAGAATGATTTTACTGTGGTATTTTGGTGTACTGCTATGACTAGTAATGAAATGACGTGGTAAAGTGTGCCCTCTTGCGGTTGTTTGATGTAATTTCACTGCAGTTTGGTGTATTTCTAGAGAAGAATGATTTTACTGTGGTATTTTGGTGTAATGCAATGACTAGTAATGAAATGACGTGGTAAAGTGCGCCCTCTGGCGGCTGTTTGGTGTATTTCTACAGAGAAGAATGTAATTTCACTGCAGTTTGGTATATTTCTACAGAGAAGAATGATTTTACTGTGGTATTTTGGTGTACTGCAATGACTAGTAATGAAATGATGTGGTAAAGTGCGCCCCCTGGTGGCTGTTTGGTGTATTTCCACAGAGAAGAATGTAATTTCACTGCAGTTTGGTATATTTCTACAGAGAAGAATGATTTTACTGTGGTATTTTGGTGTACTGCAATGACTAGTAATGAAATGATGTGGTAAAGTGCGCCCCTGGTGGCTGTTTGGTGTATTTCCACAGAGAAGAATGTAATTTCACTGCAGTTTGGTATATTTCTACAGAGAAGAATGATTTTACTGTGGTATTTTGGTGTACTGCAATGACTAGTAATGAAATTATGTGGTAAAGTGCGCCCTCTGGTGGCTGTTTGGTGTATTTCCACAGAGAAGAATATAATTTCACTGCAGTTTGTATTTCCACAGAGAAGAATGTAATTTCACTGCAGTTTGGTATATTTCTACAGAGAAGAATGATTTTACTGTGGTATTTTGGTGTAATGAAATGACGTGGTAAAGTGCGCCCTCTGGCGGCTGTTTGGTGTATTTCTACAGAGAAGAATGTAATTTCACTGCAGTTTGGTGTATTTCTACAGAGAAGAATGTGATTTCACTGTGGTATTTTGGTGTATTGCAATGACTAGTAATGAAATGACGTGGTAAAGTGCGCCCTCTGGCAGCTGTTTGGTGTATTTCTACAGAGAAGAATGTAATTTCACTGCAGTTTGGTATATTTCTACAGAGAAGAATGATTTTACTGTGCTGCAATGACTAGTAATAAAAAATGATGTGGTAAAGTGCGCCCCCTGGCGGCTGTTTGGTGTATTTCCACAGAGAAGAATGTAATTTCACTGCAGTTTGGTGTATTTCTACAGAGAAGAATGTGATTTCACTGCAGTTTGGTGTATTTCTACAGAGAAGAATGTGATTTCACTGTGGTATTTTGGTGTATTGCAATGACTAGTAATGAAATGACGTGGTAAAGTGCGCCCTCTGGTGGTTGGTTGGTGTATTGAAAAAGTGTGATATCACTAAAATTTCGCATTTTCGCCGCTTTTATTGTTCATAACAGTTAAAATATTAAAATATGGAACGCTTCACGAATTTGCGTGTCATCCTTGCGCAGGGGCCATGCTAATCTTCTCTGTATCGTTCCAATTTTAGTATATGTGCTGCCGAAGCGAGCACGAACTAAGAACATGTTCCGGGTTTAGTTATACCCGTCATGCCAACCGTCACGTGCGTGACGGTGTTCCATTTCATCCAACCTTTTCTGACGCAAATATTCTAACTACATTGAATTTCGGGGCAGCAGTGTCCTCAGACACTATATACAACCCACCCTAAATACCTTACCAGCCGTTGGCATTCTTTTGAGTTTCATGTAGAATGCATTTACACGTTGCAAATATCCACTCGAGACTCGCGGCGCTTTGCATTGTGGGTAGTACCCGCGAGGTCCGTTCGTCATTGGACCATGCTTACATGCAACTATTTCTCGAGGCACGTCTTACCTTTAACATTCACGGAGATCTGTTACATATACACAATCCAACGATGTGTGTAGTTTTCAAACGTGACGTTCCTTACCATCGGTACGGCCGGATATTTGATTGAACGTTGCTCCTTCCTCTTCTGCACACACAAACCACCAGATGGCGCCCTTTTTCCAACTTACCTCGTAAGATTCAACACATGCCAGACCAATCATTCAACAATTTCAATATTACTCATTTCCTTAACTGCTGACATTATCACTCTGCAAATAAAGAGCTTGGTTCCAAAAGGCTATATCTGTATTTCAAGTATCAAATTATAGTTGTTTTGAATGAGCATAAATACATCACATAACACCCAATTACAGTTGGATTTAAAAATATTTGGAAACATATTGGAATATATATAAATTAAAAAGGAGGTTATTGCGTTTTGGAACCAAACTAAGTATTCTCACACCATCTTTGTGTATCCTTGAATTTACCCTGGGGATAAATAATGTATCCATCATTGTATCACTCACATTCGCCACCAGGCGCATCAGCACTATCTGGCCTGTATACAGCTCTAAACATACCTTGACAGACCACTTGTTTTCCAATCTAAGTAGTCGATATAACATTCATAAATCACACACTGTACACACTAGTCAATACCTGTATTAAGCCTTAGTCCCTGAAATTTAACTAACAAAATAGATCACCATAATTGCCATGTAACCAAACCAAGGTGGTTATGACTTAGTCTGAACAGAATCCTTCTTGCACTGGGCAATTTAACTACAGCTGGATTACATTTTAAGAATGTCTGTTATTGCCTAAATCTAAACAGCATGCAGATACTACTGTTGTGCCAGTAAGTGTTCAGCTACAAGGATTTTCCAAAGTTCCTTAACACAATTCAAAATAGCATGTGACAACAGACTAATGTGCATGACTGGAATATTTCTACCATTGTACATAACAAAATAATCACTGCCAGTTAGCAAAAAATGAAGACACACCACAACAATATAATTGTTAACACACTTACACAAATAGCAATCATGGTACAAACAAGAATAATACATTCATACAAGAGAAATCATCACTGCCAGTTAGCAAAAAATACACACACACCACAACAATATCATTGTTAACAGTTAAGATTGTTTCACATCTCCAGACAGCAGGAATTCACACAAAAAATACCAACATAAAATATACTGACAACAGATTTCATAGGACAAAATGCAGTGAATCCATGATGAGGGTCTGTGCCATGGTCTGTTCCTACGGTTTCATCATAACCTCCTTCACTCATCTGTGTGAAAAACACACACACACACACACACACACATTTCCAGTCTTTGTTGTCTGGCTGTCTTTACAAGGGGTCTGTTGCCATGGCGAAGGGTTTGTTCCACTTCCCTTGCGTCTCCCTTTTGGCCTCATGACATCACGAGAGGAACTGCACCTCACCGTGACCTCCTGCACTCAACTGTGGACACACACAAAACACATTTCCACCATCACATTCACAAATCAGAGCCTACTTAAAGTTTCCCACCCAACTCAAAATGTCCCACTCACACACACTTCCACCTTTAACATGAACATGTCTGGGCCTACTTAAGGTCTCCCACCCATAGTCATTGACAACAAAACAAAAACTCATGCTCACTCACACACACGCTAAAAACACATTTCCACCATCACACTAACATGTCTGGGCCTCCTCCACACGGTCACTGACTCCATGACATGTCAAACACCGTTAGTGCAATTTGACATTTCTCATCATGCAAAGTCCACAAAACTCATGACTTCTCCAGGACTGACAAACAGAACTTTGGTGCAGGAGCCCTGATAAAAAAATAATAATTATAAAAAACACATCATGTTTAAATGTTTGGTCTTCAGTCAAAAGACTGTGTACCGCAAGCCTACTTCCCAGGTCTATGTGCTACTACAGCTTTGGAAACAACTTACACTTGCATGCGGCACACAGACGAGAAGAACTGGGAGAAAGCTATGTGTGTGCCTACCATAGTGATGCGCAATGTAAAGCAGAAGTAATATATCTACATTTTACTTAATGTTTCGTGTTTGGTTTGGCTTAATTATGTAAACACAAAAAGAAAGGCCAGGGGGGTATTCCAAGTACGTACTAAGTTAGTGGGTAAGTTAACTCAGAGTAAGTGGTAAACCTCCTACAACAAGAGGCCTGTGGCATTGTTTTGTTTGGAGAATGCAGCTCTTCTTTTAGGTTTAGCACTTACTACGAGTTAACTTACCCATGTTTGTCACTAGACCACACACTTGGAAAACCCCTCAGACTTAACACATTCATACACAGAAGCTGGTAGACTCCATCATAACCACTAGAGTTGCCTGCCAGGTTGCATACCGTTACTGGCCTTAGCTAGTGAACCCAGTTGATTGATCACAGACCATTACTTACTTTCCTTCTCATGTAGCGTTCTCTTGTTGGGACATGCATCATCAGCTTTTGGCAAGCACTACAGGAACATACATCAATAATAAATTAACACAACCATTATTGCACAACACTACTAATTTGTTCAATTATGTATACAGACATGCATTGAGACCCAAAACAGACAACCTAGATGGACCAAATGACGATTCCAGAACTCCACCGTTACCATTGCAGGCTTTGTTTTGGGTAGCAAAACATTGCACCTGCCTGAGAAACAATCAACAATGGATTAACATGCACAACACCAATAGCATTCATCACCAACATACACAAAATTCCTCCATCATGCACATATTTTATATCGATCACCAACATGCACAAAGGTCCTCCATCATGCACATATTTTATATCTATTGCAAATCTGTTTTTTCTATTTGCAAACAATCATACATTGGAATTGTTATTCTTGCACTGGTATTGCATAGTTATCTTTTATGGTAATCACCATTGCATAACTAGCTCCATTAACTAATACATTTCCCATAGCATATCATTTACTGGTGCATGCTCCATTGTTAGTGTTTTTTTAATCTCATTATTTCAATAAATAAATAAATAAATAAATAAATAAATAAATAAATAAAAGTAGCAAGCCATATAAAGAAAGACATGCTAAAAGTAGTAAAAACACACCAAAAACTCACCATTGATATTTGCTTTGAAGAGTGATGATGGGGCTGGATAACCTTCATGAGCCTTGTGCCCTTTCCCCTGGTCTGGTTATCTAGCTAAAAGGTATAGTTACTGATTCTTGTGAAATTATGCCTTGCTCAACTATGCCCATGGACTCCTAACTTGTAGGGATCAGAGTTCTACCCCTGGCAGACAATTTTTTCAGACAAGAGAATTACGCCTGATTCACACTGCATGTGGCACCTTTGTGTTAAGGCTGCGCTAGCAGTTTATTTTTACTTTAATGCCCATGTTAACAGGTTAAGAGTATCCACATTGCCTGCAAGAGATGCATGTCTCAGGAATTGCTAAGGCTCCAACCACGAGTGAGCTAGAGTTGAAAAGTGTTGCTCAGTTTACCAGTCAAGGTCTGCAATAAGCGGTTCAAATTTAATGTGGAGGTATGCGTTCAGTGGAAAAATGAAGACGGTTGAGTTTAGGCAGCCTGACTTGGGAGAAAGTCATTTACCGCTGTGGTGGCTGCACCAATCCTAAAAGAATAGGTAGACTCGAGGGTTAACGAACATAATGAGCCGGACAATGAGCTTGCAGCTGCAGAGCTCGGGGTCAGCGCTGGGGAGTACAGCTTGCAGTTGCAGAGCTCGGGGTCAGTACAGTGGGAATAGAGGAACTGGCCCGTGATTCAACGATTTGAGTGAATCATGATGACATCCCAATTTCACTATCTACGGTTCTGCTTTTTTGGCAAGATCCCTAGACAAGTGGTAGACCGTTATTTGTCGGGATATAACCTAAAATGAGTAACAGTTTATACCAATTCCAATGCGTTGGTAGATAGGAGTTGCACTTGGAACCAATGTGGGTACAATATGTGCATTGCAGATAAGAATCAAAATATGCTATAGACATTACGAATAACATGTACGCATGGTCTTAAAATATACTTATTTAAGTGATAAATGGGTTACATGTTTTGTTTGAACATCAACAGAAGTAACCTTAACCCGCCATTGCCGATACAACCTTTAAATACATAAAGACCTGTGCTGTGGCACTGTGCTCCGCTGGTCGGCTAGAGGTGCCAATAAGAACCACGGCACGTTAGCCAACACCTATCAAGCAATTCTAAATGAATGAATGAATGAATTACATTTAGCCTATAAGCGAAAATACAATAGACATGCTAGTAGTCTAGTGATGACACGGGCCTTACAGCCCGGGATGATGCATAGGCCTATATTTACATGAGTTGTGATAATTGAGTTTGAGTAAACCATGAATAGCAATATGCACCAATTTAGCACTACAAAGTGCAATGGAGAAAGCCGGAAGCAATGGAATACTGTAACTAACGGCAAGAGAAGTGGTGAGCAGTAGAATTATTAGAGAGGATTCCAAGGGACGGAGCAGAGAGATACGCTGGTGTAGGCGCTCTAAAAGGTCAGCTAGGAGGGTAACGGAGCAGAGCTACACGCTGGTGTAGGTGCTCCCTTGGTCAGCTAGGAGGGTAACGGAGCAGAGAGATACGCTGGTGTAGGCGCTCTAAAAGGTCAGCTAGGGAAGGGTTAAAATTTGCTGGCACACTCTGAACACAGACACTCAGAACCATTTTGAGGGCTATGAATGCAAATATAGATGTTTCCATTGATTATTTAAAAGGGGTATGAATAATTTTGGACATGCCATATTTCATAAAAATGTTAAAAAATATGAAAACTCTTTACACCTTTCTTTCACACTTTTGGCATCTGGCAGTGGCATTTTCAGTCAGAACAAACATATTGGTCAAGAGGAAATCAACATTAAATCAATATTTCCCAGGAGTATGAATAATTTTGTTCTTAACTGTAAATGCAACATAAAATTATGCTTCCAATTTCAGGTGAAGATCAGTCCATTTGTAAACTAACCACTACATTCACTCAAGAAAAAAAAAAAAAAAAAACTCTACTGGTGTGTGTGAAGACAACCTGGAGCAGAACCCACCTGAAAAAGTTGAGGGACCATCTTCGATTTGAGCAGAACCCACCTGAAAAAGTTGAGGGACCATCTTCGATTGGATTTTCTTGAGGGACCATCTTCTTCAGGCGCCTCCAGATAAAGGACAGTGCATATGGAAAGTATTCACAGCGCTTCACTTTTTCCACATTTTATGTTACAGCCTTATTCCAGAATCGATTAAATATATTTTTCCTCAAAATTCTACACATAATACTCCATAATGACGACTTCAAAAAGTTTGTTTACAAACAAAATAAATCACTTGTTCATAAGTATTCACAGCCTTTGCAATCAAGCTCAAAATTGAGCTCAGGTGCATTGTTTTCACTGATAATCCTTGAGATGTTTCTACAGCTTAATTGGAGTCCACCTGTGGTAAATTCAGTTGATTGGACATGATTTGGAAAGGCACTCACCTCTTTATATAAGGTCCCACAGTTAACAGTGCATGTCAAACAACTTTGTGATCAAGCTCAAAATTGAGATCAGGTGCATTCTGTTTACACTGATCATCCTTGAGATGTTTCTACAGCTTAATTGGAGTCAACCTGTGGTAAATTCAGTTGATTGGACATGATTTGGAAAGGCACTCACCTGTTTATATAAGGTCCCACAGTTATCAGTGCATGTCAAACAAGCATGAAGTCAAAGGAATTGACTGTAGACCTCCGAGACGGGATTGTCTCAAGGCACAGATCTGGGGAAGGGTACAGAAAACATTCTGCTGCTTTAAAAGTCCCAATGAGCACAGTGGCCTCCATCATCCGTAAATGGAAGAAGTTTGGAACCACCAGGACTCTTCCTAGAGCTGGCCGTCCCTCTAAACTGAGGGAATCAGGGGAGAAGGGCTTAGTTAGGGGTGACCAATAACCCGATGGACACTCTGACAGAGCTCCAGGGATCCTCTGTGGAGAAAGGAGAACCTTCCAGAAGGATGACGATAGCTGCAGCACTCCACCAATCAAGCCTGTGTGGTAGAGTGGCCATACGGAAGCCACTCCTTAGTAAAAGGCACATCGCAGCCCACCTGGAGTTTGCCAAAAGGCACCTGAAAGACTCTCAGACCATGAGAAACAAAATTCTCTGGTCTGATGAGACAAAGATCGAACTCTTCAGGTGTGAATGCCAAGCGTTACGGTTTAGAGAAATCCAGATTCCAGGCACCATTCATCACCTGGACAATACCATCCCTGCAGTGAAGCATGGTGGTGGAAGCATCATGCTGTGGGGATGTTTTTCAGTGGCAGAAACGGGGAGACTAGTCAGGATTGAGGGAAAAATTAATGCAGCAATGTACTGAGACATCCTGGAAGAAAACTTGCTCCAGAGCGCTCCTGACCTCAGACTGGGACAACGGTTCACCTTTCAACAGGACAAAAAACCCTAAGCACACAGCCAAGATATCGAAGTGGCGGCTTCAGGACAACTCTGTGAATGTCCTAGAGTGGCCCAGCCAGAGCCCAGACTAGAATCCCAATGAACATCTCTGGAAGGATCTGAAAATGCCTGTGGACTGACGCTCCCCATCCAACCTGATGGAGCTTGAGAGATTCTGTAAAGAGGAATGGGTGAAATTGACCAAAGATAGGTGTGCCAAGCTTGTGGCTTCATATTCCAAAAGACTTGATGCTGTAATTGCTGCCAAAGTTGCCACAACAAAGTATTGAGCAAAGGCTGTGAATACTTATGTACATATTATATTTTCGTTCTTTATTTCTAATACATTTGCAAAAATAATAATAATAAAAAAAAAAAACCTTTTCATGTTATTATGGGGTATTGTGTGTAGAATTTGAGGGGAGAAATTAATTGAATCCATTTTGGAATAAGGCTGTAACATAACAAAATGTGGAAAAAGTGAAGCGCTGTGAATACATGCACTATACCTCCCAACACCAACCAGAGGGATGCCATCTGGCTCGAAGCAACGAGTCACGTTCACCGTATTGATGTTCCAAAGGCGCCCCCACTTGCGGAGTTGCCACCGCACACTGAACTGAAGCATGACGTGCTGCACCACCATATTTACTGGTATGCATGCTCAACCACTTACTGTGCTTACCTGTACCACTGGCTTGCCTTCAGTCTAAAGCCCAGGCCAGATTTGAGAAGCTGCAAGAAATCTTCATGTTGTATTGCCTCCCACAGCCACACTCACTCACACGGACACCAGAATCCATTTCCTCAGCAGGGACTGATGACAGTCATTAGTTCATCAACACCTACACAGAAGAGATGAATGATGGTCACATGACGAACCTTGTGTCTTGGCAACAAGTAATGACAGGGACATGAATAAACTTGTCCTAATATTATGACTACATCAAAACACAATCACTACTACCACTACACAAGTTTCGCTCCTCCTACTCGAGCGAGTAGGACGCTTTTCACATTGCTCCTGCTTAACCTATCCCTTCTAGCAATTTTCACTCCTTTTTTCTCTCTTTATTTTATTAACAAGTTTGGTCAAAGATAGTGAAGCCAGTATATTTTAGTTTAGTGGTTAGTTTTGAAAAAAGACTTTACAGCTTTACAGGAGCGAGTTAAGTGAACGGGAAACTGAACAGCAAGTCACCTTTAAGTCTGATTAAAACAAAATGGGAAGACCCAAGAAATCCTGTGGAAAATGTACTGAGCTTGAACAGAGGATTTCTACATTAGAATCAAGGATTGATGCCCTTCCATCAAAGACGGATGAACCACGAGAGACATCTCATGAAGTATGTAGAGCAACACAAACCGGGAATGCAGAGAATGTACCCAAACAGGCTGATATCACTACTAATGGAGCGGATGAATGCATTGACTTAACAAAGCCTAATGTGAGTACAGAACATGCTAGAAAACAAAATACAAAAGGAACTGCAACTACCTTAACACCAGTAAATTCATATGTTCCTAGATGTATGCCTGGTATTAGAAATAGAGCCAGATCAGACAAGACTTGGGGCCCAAAGGAAAACCCACAGCCCCTAAGATTATCAAACAGATTTGAATGCCTCCGAGACATGAGGGGAACTTCCCAGGGAACAGATTCCAAGAATAATGTGCACAGACAAAGAACAGCACTTGGCACCTGTCCATCCCACAACCCTTGTATCGGCGACTCTGCTGTGAGACATATAGATGGGAAAAGGATGATTGTGCACTGTTTTCCAAATGCATCAGTGTCTGAGACAAAGAACAGACTTCTTACTATAAAACAATCAAATGCATCATTGTGCATGTAGGAGCAAATGACATTTACAAAGAGCAGTTGTATGTCCGAGAAGATTTCAAGGAACTTTTTTCTGTCCTATATGAGCTTGGAATACAAATTTTCATCAGTGGTCCACTCCCAGCCAAGGGAAGCTTTGTATTTTTACAAGACTTTTCAGTTTAAACACCTGGCTCGCAAAAACATGCTTTTCAGTTGGAATGAACTTTGACAATTTTAACCTTTTCTGGAATCGCAGAGAATATTTCAGACCAAGTAGCACAGAACTCAGTTGGATTGGAGCCAAAATCTAAGTGAAAACTATCGCCTCTCTGCACCACCCAGCATTTTTGCTGCCAACCTTGAGCCGACCCTCTGATAAGCGCTCAGTAGCCGTTCAGACGGAACAAGACATCAACAGGTAAACCGAAACACTCTGCACAAGCTGAAACAGAGCCATGCCGAACCCCCCCTGCTGTAGGGCCCACTGACAATCACCCGGTAGCCCCCACTGAAATAAAGACCTTGGAGGAATATCCCGCTCAACAATGCCCAGCCACATCCACTGGAACAAATGAGCATGAGGAGAAACTATGTTGGAGTGCTGCAGAAACCTACCAAGGCTGCGGAGACACCATCAGGAAAGAAGAGTCATGCTGACATACCAGTGTCTGATAACATGGACACTGCTGGAATTACTGTGGAAAGTGAACTACCTAAGCAGTCAAATGGAGACTGAACATGTGGAAGCTACACCCCACCTCAACTCCCCTGAATACCCATCACCATCTCCACCCCAGCATATGTCACACCCTGCAAGTATGCAGAGACCAATGCCAATAACCAGGCAGCTTTTTAACAGCCTAATACCAACCCAAAAACGTATTCATGCATTCATCTCCAGTAGGGTTGACTACTGCAATGGGCTTTTCACAGGCCTTCCTAAAAAGACTATCAAACAGCTTCAGATGATACAAAATGCAGCGGCTAGGGCTCTCACAAAAATTAAAAGAATTGACCACATTACTCCAATACTTAAGTCTCTGCTTTGGCTACCAGTAAGTCACAGAATTGACTTTAAAGCGCTTCTACTTGTTTATAAATCACTAAATGGAATGGGACTAAATTACCTACCAGACATGCTTCAGCAGTACACACCTTCTCGTCCTCTCAGGTCCCAGGTGAAAAACCTGTTAGTAAAACCTACTGTTAGAACTAAACATGGTGAAGCAGCTTTTAGCTGCTATGCGGCTCAGCTCTGGAACCAACTTTCTGATGACATCAAAAAGGCCCCAACTGTAGCCAGTTTTAAATCTAGACTTAAGACCAAACTTTTCTCAGAGGCTTTCTGCTAACTGATCACTTCCTTTTTACATTTCTAAATCTGGGAAAGTCTTTCAGCTAAAATTTTAATAGTATCTATGTTTTAATAGTTTCTATGTTTTTATTTTTGTTAATTATTACTTTTTAAAACACTTAAATTATTGCCCTTTTATGTACTATCACCTTGTGTGTTTTATGTTTTCTTATTAATTATTATTCTTTACTTTTTAAACTATACTTTGACTATTGCCCTTCTATGCTTTTATCAACTATTCCTGTTTGCTTTTGTTTATGTAAAGAACATTGAATGACCTCTGTGTATGAAATGCGCTACATAAATAAAGTTGACTTGACTACTTAAGTTGCCCTCTATACAAGGATACAAGGAAGTTTATTGTCACATGCATATAGTTACTGGATGTAAGAAATGCAGTGAAATTATGGGGGGGTAGAAGTGCAGTAGAAGTGCAGTAGAAGAGGGGTTTAATAGATTAAGTGGCAAGGGCTGCATAAGAAAGGTGGGGGAGGATTGGGATGGGGGGGGGGGGTCACCAACAAGGAGCTCCCAAGAGCAACAGGGGCAAGGAAAAACTCCCTTACCAAGGAAGAAACCTTGGGCAGATCCACAGCTCAAGGGGCTAACCCAACTGCCAGGGGTCTTGGTGTGTGTGTTGGGGGGATGACAAGGGAGATGGGATAGTGTGCTGTGTATGTGGGGAGAGGGCAGTGTGCAATTTATCATGAGACAATGTGCTGTGTATGTAGGGGAGGGGGGGGGCAGTGTACTGCAAGTATGGTGAAGGGACTTACTATTGCAAGCAGAGTACTGTATGTATGATGTATGTGAGTGATGACAGTGAAGATGTGTGTGTGTGTGGGCGGGAGGGGAGTGGCGCAGTGACTGTGTGTGTGTGTGTGTGTGTAGTGTGTGTGTGGGTAGGTGGGGGCAGTGTGCTGTAAGTATGTAGAGGATGTGTGTTGGAGAAGATCCTGAAGACAATGTGCTGTGTATGTAGGGAGGGGGGGGGGGGGGGCAGTGTGCAGCAAGTATGTAGAGGCGGCTTACTGTAGCAAGCAGTGTGCTGTATGTATGTGAGGTGATGACAGTGATGATGTAAGTGTGTGTATTTTTTGTGTGTGTGTTGGGGATGGGGGTGGGGGGGCAGAAAGGCTAGGCAATCAAGGACATGGGTAGATAGATGGAGGAGAAATCAAAAATAATAAATAAAAAGTTCTATGGAGATGTGCAAAAGTTGGAGAAAGTCAGATATGTGTGTGTGTGTGTGTGTGTGTGTGTGTGTGTGTGTGTGTGTGTGTGTGTGTGTGTGTGTTGACGTGATGAAACAAGAAAATAAATAAAAGGTCTGTAGCATAGGGAGAGGGATGTAAAAGTGCTAAGTCATGTAGGTGTGTGTGAGTGTGAGTGTGTGTGTGTGTGTGTGGGGGGGGGGGTCATGAGTGCTGAGGAGCGAATGAGTGCAAAGTCAGTATAGTGTGAGTTCAGGGTTGGGAAATGTTTGAGAGTGCTGAGTAGTGAATGTGTGCAGTCAGTATAGCGTGAGTTCAGAGTTCGGATGGCCTGGGGATAAAAACTTCTGAGTCTCTCAGTTCTGGCTTTGTGACTACATAGGCGTCTTCTTGATTTCAGCGGTAGGAATAATCCATTGTTAGGATGAGAAGAGTCCTTCAGAATCTTTTGGGCTCTTAGGAGTACTCTTCTGGAATAGATATCTTGTAGAGCAGAGGTGGAGAGAAACAGAGAATTGGAAAAACACCATTCAAGCCATTCAGAGCACGCCATGTTCAACATCTAATAGATGCTTTACATGGCTGATTCTCTGAAGATTCCATGGATGTGCTTTACTACTTTGACGTCCTTCTGAACCACTCTAGATACCCACAAACACAGAGTGGGGAGTAGAAGAATAGGGCCTATTTGATTTGGAAAATGTATGACATTTTAGGGCATTCAAAAATAGACTATTTAAAGAGTCCTTTGTTCCACCTACTTATCTAATCATTTTGGTTATGGTTACATTTCGTTGATATCATTTAGATTTTATTGCTGTAGACCTAGACTAGATTTTTTTATGTTTATTCCTCCAACAGATCGCACACATATTAAAGTCAAGGTGAACATCTAGCAGTTGGCTAAGGATCTCCATCAATGGACCCAGTCCTAAGGCCTTCCCTTATGATGGGCCATTGGGATTTTTTTTTTTTAGGAAGCCATGCAGAATAATGTGCTCTACCAAAAGGTGCTAACTTTGCAGCAAACAGACTGTAGAGCAGGTGCAAGAACACATGTGAGCGAAAATCGTATTGGCCGAGATCACTTAAACTATGCTTAGCTAACATGTAAAACATGGAAAGTAGGGCTGTCAAACAAAAACATCTTTGCAAATCATCTAAATTCAGGAAATACAGACAGGAAAAACAAACAGGGCAAGAGACAATATAAAATACAAAGTTGAACAGCAACTCAAGGAAAATAACTCGCGTATATAGTGTGGAGGGGTATTAAAACAATCATCGGTCAAAATCACCACTCAAACACCCCGGTACATACAGTCGAGCAAGCAAATGCCCTAAATAAAACACATTGCGAGATAGGAGAGTGACGTGCCAGTCAATCCAATCAGCCTCGATGGAAGAGCAAGCGCACCAATCAGAGTAAGTTGTGAGTGGGACAGTAAGTAGGACAGATCTTCTCCTATATAAGGACACGGAAAGTTGCCGGCCCTGACAGGCTGGAGGACACCATCCTAAAGAGCTGCAAAGAACAACTGAGCCCAGTGTTCAAAGGACTGTTTCAGAAATTACTTGACACATAAAATCCCATAAAAATTCCCGATATGGAAAACAGTTCCTAAGAAACCCAAACCAGTTCAACTGAAGGATTTTGGACCAGTGGCACTAACTTCTGTTGCTATGAAGTGCTTTGAGCGGATCATTTTAATTCGTCTTAAATTACAAACACATGCTCACATTACAGTTTGCATAGAGAGAAAAGGGGAGTGGAAGATGCGGTCACAACCCTCCTGAATGGAATTTACAAACACCTTGAAACACCTGCCTCTCATCTTTCAACACCATCCAGTCACACATGTTAGTAGAGAAAAGACAATCCCACTGGATTGGGAACTCCAAAAGAGCTTGATGAAAAGCTACACAAACTACAGCCCAGAAAAGCCTGTGCTTTAGATGACATCCTGAATGAGATGCTCATACATACAGACGTAAAGTTTATATTGACTATTGGCCTGGCTAAAACTATTCAATCTCATATTAAATATTGGTTACTTCCCTGATTCCTGGAATGAAGGACTTATCACGCCCATATATAAGACTGGTGACAAGCTGGACCCAAACAATTACAGGGGCATCTGGGTCAACAGCAACCTTGGTAAAGTGCTCTGCAGCATTATTAACACTAAAATAATTGATCACCTCACAGAACACAACGTCTTGCATAAAAATCAAATTGGATTCCTACCAAACCATCGGACATCAGATCATATATTCAGAATTAAAACCCTCATTGATAAATACGTAAATCAAAGTAAAAGAAAAATATCCGCTTTCTTTGTGGACTTCCAGAAGGCATTTGATTCCATTTGGCATTAGGGCCTACTTTATAAAATCATCCAGAGAGGTGTCGGAGGAAAAGTATACAATGTAATCACATATATGTATTCAAATAGCAAATCCATTGTTAAAATTGTCCATAATAGGACAGAGTTCTTCCACCAAAGTAGGGGAGTCCGACAGGGCCCCTACACTCTTTAATATCTACATAGATGAATTTGCAAACACACTGCAGAACTCCAGACCAGGACTCATGCTGCAGGACACTGAAGTTAAATGTTTGCTCTTTGCAGATGACTTGGTTTTGTTGTGACCAACTCAACAGGGCTTGCAGCATCACATGAATGTACTAGCAAACTTCTGCCAGACGTGGGCCCTAAAAATAAATCCCCAAAAAACCAAGGTCTTAATCTTCCAAAAACTTTCAGGGCTGCAGGGGAAAACTAACAACTTTAAAATTGGCAACACCAAAATTGACCAAACAAATAACTACAGCTACCTAGGAATAACCCTCACCCCAACAGGAAACACACTGGGGAGGTTTGGCTTTGGAGAGTCACTTATTAAAGGGGAACTTGGCAACTATTTCAACGTAATAAACCCATTTAGAAATCATTTGGATGGTTAAATGACCTGTTCCGGTGAAAATGGTGACTTTTCCCGCTGCCCCTAGCGTCCCCAGGCGGAAAACCAACCTTGCAACATTGCGACTACCGTCCCGGAAAGAGAAGTGAGAAACAAGAAACTCGTTTTAAATCGTGTTTCTTACCTTGTAACATCCACATTGTCTGCCAAACTTATGCTAACCGTTTTGCTAGCTTGTAAACAAATCCATGTGCTTTATCGTTACCTTTTTCCACAGTTTGAAATAGCATAATGCACAATTTCTCCAGCAGAGGCGGAAATCCTGCCAAGTTTCCCTTTAATTGGATCAAACTTATTTACAAATCACCATCAGCGACCGTAATCACCAATGGACCAACATCACATAGCTTCACTCTGCCCCGAGGAACTAGACAAGGATGCCCACTCAACCATCAAATATTCACCACAAAATCAGCCTCTATGCCGATGATGACTGCTCTTCTTAAGAGACTCTGTATGATCGTTACAAAAAACTATAAGGCTTATTGACAAATTTTCCCATATTTCTGAATAAATCTCATATTCTTCAATTAAACGCCAACAGCTGGGATGCATCAGCTCATCCACCACCGGTCCCACTGTGCACTAATCACATTACATATTAGGGCATCAATGTTCCTCCCAGGCTGTTAGAGCTGCTTGGACTTAATTTCACTCCACTATTACCTATACCTATATCATTTCGGCAAACGACCCATATGAAATGTCAAGGGGAGATTACAAAGATGATGTGGTTCTGTGGCCTAGGGTCACTTACATCCATGTAGGGATGTATTTACTTTTCAGTAAGAGCTACACGAAGGAGAGCTTGATGAGCTACAAAAGCTTAAAGTGCTATCAAAACTTTGCTAATGGATGGGTAAGAGAAGTTCTCTGCAAAGAATGTAGAGTAGGGGTGTAACGGTTCATGTATTCGTATTGAACCGAAACGGTACGGGCGTCACGGTTCGGTGCATGAATTTACACGGAGAATACACGGTATAAAAAAACATAAAACTCGTGTGCGGATTAATTAATGTCATGCGCAATTACTGTTAAGTAGCGAGAGTTACAGCAGTTCTTTAGCGACACCTAACGCTAATCTGTAGCCTCGCCTTAGCTCTGAAGCTCTGATTGGCGCCTATGTTTTTTTTGTCAGGTAGTTGGTCGAGTCAGTCAGTCAGAGATAGTAGCACTAAGGTGGCGACACACATTAGAGGATCCGCTGGTCTCTTCGCAAGTTTGAGAACTTCAGTTACAGTAGTACAGGCGAGAGAGTGGTGGATAAGAAACTGTGTCGGAGTTGTTCAGCAGTTGTTGGGTATGTGAGTGGAAATATATGCTACACATATTCGAAGCAATCACCCAGATGATGTAGGCTACCAATCACTGAAATGAGAAAAAAAAAAAAAAACACTTCCCCTGCGCTTCACCAGCCTTTGGATACACATACAAAGAGCCAAAACCTTGCTTTCTGCATTTTTGGTTTTGCTTTTCCCTCCATTGTACCAAACTCGTACCGAACCGAGGTATGAACCGAACCGTGACTTCTGTGTACTGTTACACCCCTAATGTAGAGATGAAACGACTGCTCATTGCAAAGGTAAGCATTGTGTAAAATGATACGGTTAACAACCTAGCCGTTACATAGACCCACTAGTCAACCCACTAGCCAACATAGCCTAGCTGTCAACCCTCCCGTTTTTGATTAGACTTGTCAACTCACTGCATAGCCTACCTGCCAAGTGCCAACCCTCCTGGGTGTCTCCAGGTTGTTGTTTTATCCATAATGCGTTTAATAGATGTAATCCAACTCATACAAAACCAATGAATTTAGAGAGAGAGAGAGAGAGAGAGAGAGAGAGAGAGAGAGAGAGAGAGAGAGAGAGAGAGAGAGAGAGAGAGAGAGAGAGAGAGAGAGAGAGAGAAATTCACCAATGCAGCCAACTCCACTGAAATTACTAATAAAATTAATAGTTTTTTTACTAACAAAGTTTCATCCATATCCACCAGCTGTTAAAAAAGCCGTAAATCAAGTAAATGAATTATACCACATAATTGCACATACACACATTCTAAACCCCAAAATAAAGTCCACAAAGAGCAATGGTTTGATAAGGAGTGTGATGTGATGAGGAAAAATCTCAGACAACTATCTAATCAAAAACACTGGCAACCATGAGAGACAATTACTGCAAAAAAACTCAAAGAATATAAAGAAATGATTCAAAAGAAAAAACGAACTCTATAATGCAACACTAGAGGAAACTGAAAGCTCCATCAACCACAATCAGTTTTGGGAAAAGTGGAACACGCTGAACCCAAAACAAAACCGAGAGTTACCCCTAAAAGATGGAGAAACATGGAGGAATTTGTTCATGCAACTCTATGAGAAAATCCCTCCCGATAACCTCACAACTGGCCAAGAAAGTATAATGCAAAAATTACACCTCCTTGAAAATCACATCTTAAGAATTAGCGGAAGCACTCCTGAAACTCAAACCTAAAAAAGCATGTGGACCTGACAATGTAAAAACAGATGCTGAAACATAGCACCCCTGAGCTGCACAGGGTCATCTTAAAACTATTTAACCTTGTTCAAGCTGGCTGCTTCCTGAGATCTAGAATAGGGGGCTTCTATCCCCAATATTTAAGTGGAGATAAATTCAACCCCAATAACCAGACATGACTTGACGAGTCAGACTCGAGTCGCAAATTTTAGGACTTGGTACTTACTTGATAAACATTCAAAAAAGACTCGACTTGACTTAGACGTGATAGTCATGACTTGAGACTCAGTCAAATGATTTGACTTTGTTTAATAAATAAATATTTTTCCCCTCTGATATTGAATAGTTAACTTAACGAATTTAGAAAATCCATATAGCCTACAGATGAGAATCTGATTAGGTGATTGGGTGCTATTGCATGCGCTGGAAACCGTGATTATCAAGTGACGCAGCAGACCTGTAGCCTAAACGAGACTGGCTAGTTTAGTAATCATAGATCCTTCCTCTACACCGAAAATAAAAAAGTTTGGCTATAAGGATTACACATCTGACCAGGCAAAGAAGAAACGAACGGCAGTTTGCAAGGAATGCAATAATACAAACATTTCCGACAACCACCACCACGTTGAATTTCATTAGACACTTCAAATCCCCCAAGGAAAGGTAAGTTATGAAGTCAGCCTAATTGTTTTAGCTAACGCTACCATAGTAGCTAGTCAGAAGTCTGATAGAGACCCAACTTCAAGTTTGAGGTGTGTTAAGAACGGGCTTCGAATCGATTATACTTTTTAGTTAACAGGAAATTGCACTAACGTTAAATGGCAACGTGAAACATGTTCCTGTCTAAGTATTTTCCTGATTTCTATGCTAGCAAAAACGATTTCTATGGCAACGGCAATGTAAAGTAAGCCACTCCCTCTCTTTCCCTCCTTCCCCCTGAAACACGTCCCTATCCCATAAGTTAGGCTACAGTAGTAGTAACAACGGTCAGTAAGTAAACCGTCAACAACACAGACAGGACATTTTTAGCTTCATATGAGACTAAAGTATACTTATAATATTGCATTGAGAGTCCTAAAACCTTAATGTAGTAGCTCAATGTAGCTCTAGTATTCTGTCGTCGGGCATATCAACATTTTGACTGTAGCCTTATCTGATTGATTAGCCTTTTTTTCCTTCAATTTGGGCTGGTATAGGGTTTGCCAACTCAGGCTGGGCTCCATTGAGATGACGGGTGGCTGTCTTTCACCCACCACATATTCACCACGTAGCATGTAGAGATGGCTCCATAGAGGAGGTACTAGGCAACCCACCTCAACATTTAGGGAGAGAAAATAATATGTGATGACATTTAACACAATTAAGTAGCGTTATCTGATTATTTGCGTACTTACTTAAAGAAAATTGTGTCATTTCTCTATATCACTGCATTGGCCTACTGTATCTTAGTGTATTAGTCAAGGTTATTGTGTGAGATCTATTAACCATCAAATGAGGCAAGGAATGATGAACACTACCTTCCAGCACTGCTCTTGTGTATGAAAGCTAGGCCTAAACATTACATTTCAAGTAATTTAGTTGACACTTATCCAAAGTGACTTACAACAATAAAGGTGCAGTGCTACTAAGATATTGTTAGTGCAAACATAAATACTACTGACAGAATTGAATAACAGTTTGAAACTGTTAAATATCAAAATGTTTTATTTAAAATGAGAACTATTTATTGCTAAACTATGCAATGAATATATGGTCTGAATCTATTTGTGCTTCTCTTCCCTCTGTTTACTGTTTACTTGATAAGTCGAGCAACGAGTAAGAATGAACAGGTATGATAAGGGATCAGATTCCAAAAATAATTCAGTGGAAATGCATGGATTCCAGTTTCTTCCAGTAGCAGCAACTGGAATCCATGCATTTCCACTGAATTATTTTTGGAATCTGATCCCTTATCATAGCTGTTCATTCTTACTCGTTGCTCGACTTATCGTGACTAAATTCAAGATGGCTGCAAACGCTAAACTTCGTGAAGATACTGTCTGTATAAATCGTCTTGTAAGTAAACTACCAGTGCTTTTTCAAAGTTCTCAATGTCTCGTTTTAAATGTCAGGGCCCTCGGAAGTCTACCAATGAAGTGTGGAGATACATTGAGCCTCGTAAATGGGTGTAAAACAGTGATTTATTTGCATGGCTAGCCCGATGCCGAAGCACCACTATTGAAAAAGATGTTGGTAGCATCGGCTAACTAGCGCCAGATTTTGGAGTGCAGGGGACAAGCCGAGATGGGCTATGAGACATACGTTCACACTCGGTATCATGTTTCAATACACTTTAGGTCAATATCACACCGGAATTCTCCTTTAAGTGGCTTTTGACTTTTCACCTTCACTGTTTATAGTGAGATTTGTTACTAGCTTTCTGTTTGTTATTGGACTAACCTTGTGTATGGCTTGTTTATGCCTTGTTTACAGTGCCTAGTAATTGGCTTTCAAGTTTAATGTAAAAGGTTAAAGTGAGACACAATCAAATAGATATGTGGGGATAGACATGCATGGATTCTCTGTCTCTCTCCCTCACACACACGTAAGTATGTGAATAAAGCTAGGCACACACACGCAGACTTAAGTATGTTTGCGAATAAAACTATGCACTCACATACATACACACAACATCCGAAAATTACCTATTAACCATACACTAACAAAGCAAAACATCATTTTAAAAGGCAAAACAAAACACACTCATTGTCACCAAAAGCATCATAGGCCTACGTTTACTAAGAAATAGCCTATGATCATACAATTGCTAGTCTTTTGTTCAATATCACATACAGGCATGTTTGAAATCTAACAATATCATTTTCATTTCCAGATGAAATCAAATTCAAGTGATTATTCGAGTGGCTCTCTCTATAGCCCAGGAAAAGAGGACACTTCCTCAATTTCAAGTGAGGAAACAACAAAACAAATTACAACCAAGGAGGGCAGGGCCAATATTCCACTTAAGTGTTGAAGGAGGTTGTCACAAAAGACGGCAGGTGTCGGAAACAAAAGCCGTGCCCAGTGTAAGGGTGCAAGGCTAACCACATTCTGCGGCACTTAAGAACCGTACATTCCTGGACAATGGAGAAGGCCCGTCTTGCAGTCCAGAACTTAGGACTGAGGCACCGCATCTCTACAAAAGACCGACACACGATGAGGAAGTGTCCTGTGGCGGGATGTAAGAGATTTGTCAAAAGAATGTCCCAGCACATGCGCCTCATGCATGGTGACATTAAAACCAAACGTGAACACACAAAAAAGAATTGGCCCCCAAATTTAAAGAGTTTATAAATCGGCTTTCCTCTCCTGATGGTGGGTCAAAAAATAAATAAATAAATAAATAAAATTAAAAAAAAATAAAAAAATTCAGCCTACCAGCATGCCAAACAGGCAAGAATAATTGAATTTACTGCTGGAAGTCCCCTCAATAAACAAGGTCTCTGGGAGCAATTCCTGGAGACCTACTGTATAAGAAATAAGTTCCTTCCAGTTACTATTCGATCATACCTCTCCAGTTTAAAACACTGGATATCCTATCTCCTTACTTCAGTGGACCCAGAAAATAGACCCCAACTGGAAGACCTGAAAGAGATGGTCACACGATGGATCGCTTACTACAGAAGAGCGAACCAAAAGAGTTCTGCAGAAAATGGATTCCGACATACAAAACCTACTCACGGCTGAGGACATAAACATATTCAAAAAGAGTCATGCGGCCATGGAGGCAATAAAGGTTCTGGGTCTGGCTGCAACACAAAAAGAAACCAATCAGCCAGACTGAATATGTGAATATGGGTCCGTGATTTTTTAATGACCAGCATTATACTACAAAATGCCAACAGGACTGGAGTCCTGGCCAACATGACGCACCAGGAACTCATTTCATCCCGAGACCTGGAAGGTGCTACCATAATCTCGGTTAAGGAGCACAAAACGGCTCACATGGCCTGCCAAGGCTGTGGTACAGTAAGCGAGGAGCTGAAGAGATGGCTGCATCGGTTTGCAGACATTTTTCGGCCACAGGTATCTCCTCAAGCCGATGCAGTGTTTTTGTCATGGCAGGGAAAGGCTCTGGAAAGCAGCCAAGTCGGCCCGGGCAGCCCAGTCCATTTGGAACAAGGCTGGACTGGCCAGCTCTGTAACATGCACGTTAATGCAGACGACTGCAGTAACACAAACCCACCAAAACTGCCCTGAACGGTCAGCCAACTTGTCTGACCTAATGTGCCATCGGCAACAAACAGCGGCCAAGTGTTACAGGTTAGTATAAACTAAAAGGCATTGTAGTCCAATGATGACATTATCTACTAAGGCAATGAGTTACAAGACAGCAATGTATGTATCTTTATGTCTTACAGACTTGTCAAAAGGGAGAAGACAGCAGTAGAGGCATCAAAGGCCCTGTCTGGCTTGTTGTCTCTACCAGCTGATGCAGAGCAACCAGGTTGCAGCAGTAGCATGCCAGCTTTGTCAAAGAGGGGCTAAAAGGTTTTCAGTGCAGATGATGGAGGTAAATGAATGCAGTACATACCCTATAAGAAATTCAATTTCTGGGGATATGTCAAACAGATATAAACAAGAAAATGTAAAATTCCACAAATAAGTATAGAACTCATCATTGTATTCTATCTGGGTCATTCCGTGTCAAATCAGACAAAATCAAGTTTGTACTGCATGCCCATTAGTTTTATATAAGTCCCTATCCTACTCCAGGTAGGACTTGGTAGGAGTAGGAGTCCGCATTGCTAGCATCAACGCCAGCAGCAATATTCAAGGTGTTTCCTTCATTTGGATTTCAGACTGATCTCATGAATTGCGTATAGTACGACACGCCAATGACCAGTTGGCTATTTCTGAAGAGGCTCTTCCGGTTACATAAAGCCCACTCAAAATACCCTTGTAGCTAATGGAGACGTTTCCAATGGCATATGACATACGATTTTACTCTTACAGAAAATAACTCCACAAGGTTACTTCAACTGTCAAATTTTTTTTTGCAATTCTGGTGCAGGAAATGCAATATTTTGGACATGAAAAAATGCATTGCACTAGGCCTACATAGTAAGCTAGGTTAGTAGGTCAATAGAGTAGGCCTAATATCCAGTTCAACCACTAGATTTCACCCGTCTACAGCTACAGCTCACCAAACGCAGCATAGGCTACATTTGCCTATGAACACCAATCATAGAATATAATGTCCCTCATTTTCAAAGCCAAATGTTGACAGGTACGGTAGCCTACTAATAGGTTACATTGAAGCGATATAGGGTAGTGTAGCCTATACTTAACTGTTCAAATTAATTTCTTTAAATAAAATTGTTTTTTAATCATTTTTCTCAGGTTAATCATTCTCAGAAAACGTCAGAAACCACTGACACCTTGTGTCATGTGAAGAAAATGGAAGATTTTGGCAGCACACTGTGACTGCATGGCCGGTCTAGGGGAAAGTTGTAGTCATGTTGCTTTGTTACTGTGGGCCATCGAGGCTGGTGTAAAACGCTGTGAGACCTTAAAAGTAACTGATAAAAAGGCATATTGGGATTCTGTGACTTATTCCTAAATATTCTAATGCCTATGTTCCTAAATCTCTCAAGCCCGACCTACCTACATTGCTAACTGCACTGTACGACAAGGAACTGACTGATGCAACCTTTGATGAAGTACTCACATAAACAATCCCCAAGGCTGCTAAATACTGTACCATTACAGACGCACAACAAAAGGCAGTGGAAAGAGAAACTAGGGGCCAATTTCAATCTCGGCTATGGTACAGAATGAGAACCGGGAGGGTAACTGCTTTCAAATATAAAGCTGTCTCTCATACAGATGCACCACAGCCTTATCATGGGGATCTGCCATCCTGAAACCAACAAATTCATAACACCAGCTACTCAGTGGGGGTGTAGCAAAGAAGCAGGTGCTCACAGTTGTTACGCAGCTCAGGCGAAGGAAAAACATCAGGATTTCGAGACACAAGATTGTGGATTATATATTAGCAAACGATATGGATACATTGGAGCCTCACCCGATGGTTTGGTGTCATGTAAATGCTGTGGCATAGGAAGTTGTGAGAAAGGTACACAGACTAAAATGGTTCTTTAAATAAAGTTGTAGTTATAAATAAAAAATATAAAAAAATAGATAAATATCAATATTATACATAAATAATTATAAATTACTTTACTGTTCGCAGTGCCCCTTCACCCACAAGGACGATTCAATTCAGTCTGCTTTGTTGGACAGAAAGTTTTGCCTTGAGAAGAATGGAGATGAGCCCTATACCCTTAAGCGCACACATCCATATTACGATCAGGTAGATAGGTAGATGTTGCTTTTTGTCAATACTGTATAACTCAGTCAGAGAGTTCCTCCTATTAATTCAAGTTCAAGAGAAATTCCTATTCCATTTGTTTTTTAGCATAGATCCAAACTCAACTTCTGGTTACTGAACATAAATCCTGTGATTTGTGTGGACCTCCAACTCCATGGTGATTGAGAGGATCTACCCTGACCAAGACATTTTTACTAACATGCTGCCAAAAGCCAAAGAGTTCTTTGAACGAGGAATCCTCCCAGAGTTAGCTGCGAAATTCTATTCCAAGACACCACAGCCCGAGAGTGTTATCCGTCCACCTGGCAGTTATTGTTTTTGTGGAAATGGTGACCATGGGTTCATGGTAGCAGGTGATAACAAACAATGCCCTTACAAATGGTTTCACCTGACTTGTTTGAAGTTAAACGCACCACCAAAAGGGAAAGAATGGTTCTTTCCAGAATTTCAGAAATTCAAGAAAACAAAGAGAAGAAAAGTGGAAACATAAGTGGATTGTCACAATCAATATTTGGCTTTTAATTCCAGCAGGAAAGGGGAACTTAACTTGATGTCAGAGTTTAGTTTGATAGACTATGAAACTCTTGTAAAAACTGTCCAGAACCTCAACTCCTCCACATGTGGCTTAGACACTCTACCTACCAGTTTTGCCTAAAATCAGTCCTAGTCACTCAAAGGAACAACTGAGTCACACATATTTGTTAAAGCACAGCAAACAGTCACAATTGTACCTAGTGTTGTTACATTTGCACTGCGGACCTTTACATAATCAATAGACATGGTAGAGCCAGAGACTTTCTAATGAGGAGACACAGCACTCAAAACAATCCTCCATAAAAATGCATGGGGCTAGTTGTCTACACATATCCCACCCCTTCCTTGGCAAAACGGCGACATGTGAATACATTGAGCCAATCATATGGTGTGTTGTGAAGAGATTGTGCCAATCATGTGTTGTGAACTCGCCGCTGGAGCAAGATTGGTGTCGTGAACCCTTGCGCACGCACACTTCTGCTGAACCTTAGGGTACCTTGGGGAGTAATGCCAATCAGATACTTAACAGTATTGTTACTTATATGATGAGTAGGTTTGGGCCCTGGCTAGTGGATTTGTGGCTCGTTCTAAGAAAATTTCAAAGCAGTCAATGATCACCACACAGTTTGGAGAGTGCTTTCGAAAGTCCATTGGCATTGTTTTCATTAGTTCATCTCTCTCTGGCCACATGATCAATGGTTTGAGGCAAGCCTACAGCTATGTGCAGAACAATAGCAGTGCGTTTTAAAAAAAATAATAAAGCTCAAAATCCTTAGAATAGCTGTTAATTCCATAATATCTATTTATTTAGGCTAGCGAATAAAAGTTGAGCATAAGGATATGTGGATGCAATTCATTATGTTTTCTATGTCATTAGATGAGGTCAGAAATCTAGGTGTTTTCCTAGATTCCTCTTTGAATTTCAATAAGCAAGTCAGTAGTGTGGTTAAGGGAAGCTTTTTTCAACTAAGACAAATAGCTAAATTAAAGCCCTGGCTCTCATATACTGACTTAGAAACCGTAATCCATACTTTTGTTACATCTAGGCTGGACTATTGTAACTCTCTGTATTTAGGTCTGAACCAATCTACCCTTGCTAGGCTTCAATTAGTCCAAAATGCAGCAGCTAGGCTTCTTACTGGAACAAAGAAACATATGCACATAAGTCCTGTGCTGGCCCAACTCCATTGGTTACCTGTCAATTACAGAATTAATTTTAAAGTTTAACTTTTTGTTTTCAAAGCCCTAAATGGAATGGCACCACAGTATATCTGTGACCTTATAAGTCCCTACTGTCCTTCTAGGCCACTGAGGTCTTCCTCACAACTTCTCCTATCAGTCCCAAAGGCAACCCTTAAAACTAAAGGTGATAGAGCTTTTTCTGTTGCTGCCCCTAGACTCTGGAACAATCTCCCTATAGAAATTAAGTCCTCTCCCACCATCAGTAGTTTTAAATGAAATTTAAAAGACCCATCTATTTTCTTTGGCCTATAATGTCCATTAATTTCTTCCCTTGTTTGGTTGTTTATTTTTATTTATTTATTTTCTTATTTCTATTTCTTTTCTGCATTATATTAACTGGCATCTAACTTTACTGTACATCTTTCTCTAGGCCTATAGTAGTAGTAGTTTCAGTAACCATATGTTTATTTTTATCTACAATCATAATCTGTTTATTATTATTATTATTATTATTATGTATTTTCATTTATTTATTTTTATTTTTTGTCATTTGTCTTTATTTTTGTTTTTATTACTGTTTATTTTATTTCTGAGCACCTTGGGTCAATAACATTGCGTTTAAGTGTGCTATATAAATAAATACGACTGGACTTGACTATTAGATAAAAACAAATGTTCAAAAAAACAACAAATCGTAGAAAATCTTTCTAGGATCATAGAAGAAATGGGTGTCTTGTAATTTTCATTCGGTCGATGGCAGCAAAACAGGCCCATATTGGCCAATACCGATAGCCTGCCGATATATCGGTGCATCACTAATGTTTAATGTGTTGTCGTCTGTGCTTAATGTTCAATGTGGCTCCCTTGAGTGCAAAGCAAATTCCCCTCGGGGCAATAAAGGTTTCATTCATTCATTTTAAATGGAGTTCTATTGGCATAGTAAACAATATTTTTGGGGGTATGCGTGTTTTGAGAAACCAATTGCATATTCACTTGTATTAAACTAGGATGTTCAGTAAAATTAGCTAGTTTTGACACAATACAGAAAATATAATTTTTTCAAAATTAATCGCAGCAATTAACACATTAATTTTGACAGCACCATTGAATTTTACGGATTTGTATGGAGCTGCTACTTCAGTAAACGTGTGTATGGATGCTCTGAGAAAAGAGCAGGAGCCAGGACTGGTGGGATCATGATGTGATTAGGTTTACTGAAACAGTTTATCAGAGTTGATGAAATGTTTTGAATAACTTTTGCCAACACAAAATGTACCTCCACAGCCAGATCCCAACAGCAGAAAGGTCTGTCTACACCCCTGAGCGGTAGAGAAAACAGTAGCGACACTCCGTGAAAATAAGAGACCGCGGAAAAAGATGGGCGCACTTTTACATGCCAATTTCGGGATTATGGGAGTTTTGGCACTGATCACTTGGTCAGATAGTCAATGAGTTATTAGATTATGCCCTCCAGCATCCAGAAATACATCCCACCCTCCTGCGATACAGCCATTCAGCACAGGTGTTTTGGAACTTTTGATCGTGTGGTGGCAACATCAACTCTCTCTTTCTATGGCTGAGGTCTCTACACTACACAAATAAATCCTACCTAGTATGTACACCCCTGAATGTGCAAATCCTGCCCAGGATTGAAACACAAGAAACATTCTCCCCAACAAGAATGCACCAGTGTGTACCCAGTGTAGGCAACTTCCCATATACACCCCTAACAGCAACTGGTCTCCGAAATTTAAATGATTCTTACTACAGCAAATACTCAAAAATGTCGAGCCTGAGCAGCAGAAATGTTGACTGGCTCATACTAGCTTGCTAAAAAAACAGGTTGCAAGTCCAACTTGAATCACATTAGTTTCTTTACAAAAAATAATAAACAAACACATAGGCCTACCAGTCAGTCGAGTTCTCTGTTCCACTTGCAAGACAGGTCATGTGGAAGATCCCAAGGCAGAGATGTCTGAAGTTTGTACTCCTCACAACCTATTTATGAAGATGGATAAAGTCATTTGTAGTTATCCTACACATGGCTTATGGACAATACAAAGACCTACATTTGACCTGGCCAGGTCAAAACTGTTTCATAGAATACTGGTGTTTTTATAAGGCCAGATAGACACTGGCATGATTACATTAAAAAAGCATTCATCTTAAGTTGATGGTGGGTGGGCTAGCTTAAATAGGATAGGGGAAGACAACATTCCAGTTAAGCATTCAATAATGAATACTGAATATTATATTTTAATATATTAGTCTATAATTAATGTGCAGTAAGCAGAATTTAGGCATGGCTGCATTTAGGCATTTTGTGGAATGATGCATCATCATATGAAATTTGCAATGATGTGACTCACCAATCCATGGCCTTAGCCAGTGTTTCTTAACTGGTGGGTTGCGGAACCTGGATATTTGAAGAATGAATTTACTTTTGTTGAGGACAAGGGACAGAAACCAGTGTGTGGTGTGCAGTGAATTGCTGGCACATGAGAGCATGAGACCATAAAAACTAAAACGCCACATGGAAACAAAGCACCCTGTCAAACAAACCTGTCGAGTAGCCTAGGACGAGTAGCCACAGGAGTGTTGCAAATGTTGCAAATGTGTCCAACATCAGCATGTTCCAAACAAGTACAGGCACTTTGAGTGTCCAACGCTACCTCATAGTTCACCGCATCAGTTGGCTTAAGTGCTAAAACATGGGTCGCGACTTAATGACTATGGGAAATTCAAGGTCCCAAGGCCAGGGCAGCTAAGAAATACTCGCCTAAGTGACACGCTCTGTCTGCCACTCATTGTCTGTAGCTGATTGAAATTACATAAGCCTAAAGCTTTGATGTAAGGCGTTATGTTTAGCCTTTGAATAACTTAATGATACAGAAGACAAATCATTTTGTAGAAAGATGCATCATAGTTGATTTGCAATGATGTGACTCAAAAAGTCTTTAGTAGCATAAGTGACATGTCAAGTCAGTTTTATTTTTAAAGCGCACGTCACTCTGTTTGCCACTGTTGTCTAGCTGTGTGGCATTCGGAAACGTCTCTGTAAATGGAAATGGTGTTTTCCAAGACTCAAAAGTGCTCGTCCCAAGGAGAAGCATGAACCTTTATTTTAACTACGTAGAAAACATTATGAACTGCATTCACACATCAGCAGCCTTTTAACTGTGTTAACATTGCAAGGGTTCCCTCACAAACATCTTAAAAGTGACAGGCACTCAATTACAAGACAATCTTAAAGTGACTAACTCTTTCAACCTCAAACCTGAAAATAATTATGACCAATTTGATGCAACGTTTAGATTTAAACTTGCATGTGTTGCGCCAGGAGCAAGCATAAATTATAAATCTATCCCTGGTAAGGACTTGAATAATGGTGAAATTTGACAGTGCTGTGAGTGAACTCATTAAAAATAGTGAAAACAAGTATTCAAACAGTGTGTTAATGCAATTTATATGGATCATGCTGCTGCATAATGTATCTAGATTAGATACATAATATTAATGCTGTTAAGACATAATTTACATTTACCAACTAGGGAGATTTTTAAGCAGTAATGTTAGATTTTGCGAGGCAAAGAAACCACGTGATCAGCTCTGGCATAGAAGGCAAAGATGGCCAGCACAAAGCGATCAGTTGTGTGGCTGCATTTCACCAAAATCAAAGCAGACAGTGCTCTGTGCAACATTTACCGTTGTGTACTTTAAAAACAGGAATTGCGATTAACGCTGAATTTTGACGAATTTGACATCACTGCCAGAGAATATGCAACCAAATAAATAACAGTCATAACATGACAGCATCGTTTCGAATACAGTATGCATAGCGTATAGTCAAAATCGATACAATTCATTCGGCATAACCAAGGACTCATACATTATATTCGAATTGTCCGAAAATAAATAAATTGTACATCTGTCTTGCACTGTTTGCACATAGGTTATTTGTAGGGTTGGGTATCATTTGGGTTTTATCCGATACCGGTGCTAAATCGATACTTTTAAAACGGTGCCGGTGCCGAAACGGTGCCTGAACCGGTACTTTGTTTTTAAAATGTTTTAAATTAATATGGTCTAAAGCATGAATTGCTTTTTTTTTTATTGTTGATAAGACAAATTTGAACATGAAATTGAACTGGCATATTCAATTTACAATATCTCATTGCTCCTACGAATAATACATTTAAATGTTAAAACAGCTTGCCATGCATGCACACACAATGGTAGGCTAAAGCTCTGCTTTCAAGTTTACTCAGTGTGGGCGTTTTGCCATAAGGTATGTTAAAACCGCTTGCCATAAAACTGCCAGGTCATGGACAACGGCATTTGCAAGCAAGCTAATCTACAGGGACTCTACTTTCCAGTTAATTCAGTGTGTTCCCAAATGCTTCAAGAAGTTTCATGTCTTCCCCCATAACACGCAATAGTTTTGAACATGTTAGGCTACATGTCGGTGTTGAAGTGTTTAGATTCCCAACGCTAGCCTGGTAGCCATTTTAACAGCAACTATGGGATATGCGCTAACACCAGTCAGCTGAGTTTAATTAGCGATAACGTACGGAGATGGTTTGTAGCCTCTTTGACAGCTCAGTGACATCAGGTATGTAACCTACATATTTATGTTTTTGCCAGCTAACTTTTAACATAATCTTCATATTCATTGCTATATGGGCCTCATGCACATGAAAGATTAATATCATGCCCTTATGTTGTTTAGAACACACTTTGAAATAAAGTTTTCACCTTATAACTTTGCTGATAACATTTTAAATAAATGCCAGTTAGCGCATTAGCAAGGATATTGTGTAACATAGGCCTACTGTTGATGTTGTTTCATAGCCTTTTGCTTGTGTGTAGTTAGGCCCACTGCTAGATTTTGACAGGAGCTCGTGATATCGCTTTAAAGTAAGCTACTTGGGCTCACACAAGCTGTCAAACACTGTCCATCCACTCTCCTAGTGCACCCCTCTGGTTTATACATCCAGTGTTTGTGTTGGGTAACTGTATCTGGATGTGTTGCTATCAGAGCAAGACGTTAGAGATGGCGCATGACATGCAGCGATGCCTATTAAAAAAAAAAAAAAAAAAAAAAATGCTATTTAAGCACCGAAATGAGGCACCGAAATCCACTTTGTTATTCGATGCAGTTACTACCGTTTGCGTCGGCACCGGTGCCATATTAGAACCGTGTTTCGGTGCCCAACCCTAGTTATTTGGCATATAACTGCGTAAATGTCATTTAACTAACGTTACGGTCACTAGCCATAAGCTAACCTCTACTTGAAATTGCTTGTTCATGCACACGCATGTGCCAGCCTGCGTTAGCCTCAAACCCCTAACTTTGCAAACACGAATGCCATCGAAATGACTTGTAACGGTAACCTAAGTTAGTCCGACTGCATTTAACTCTTGTCTATCGGTATATCGTATACAACATAACTTACTAAATGACAATTCTCCATGTTCGTTTGCAGGTGCTAGGTCGTGTAGAATTTCGGCTGCTCGTGACCTCAAATATGGATAGAGTAGTGCTAATCGATGGGTTTCATCAGGTCCCTTTCCACAGGTGTATTAATCAAGCACCATGCAGTCTGCATTGATAATCAAGGTGCTTGATTTTATACACCTGTGGAAAGAGACCTGATGAAACCCATGAATCGCGAGGGAAAGAATTCACATGTTCAGCTGTGGCGCAGAAGGCAAAGATGGCCAGCACAAAGCGTTCAGCTGTGTGGCTGCATTTCACCAAAATCAACGCAGACAATGTTCTGAGCAACATTTACCCTCGTGTACTTTAAAAACAGGAATTGTCAAATTCGTCAAAATTCAGCGTTAATCACATCACTTCCAGCGAATATGCAACCAAATAAAGAACAGTCATAACATAGTTTCGAATACATTAGCTGCTACGCCTGTAGGCGAAATCGATAAGTTACAATTTATTGGGCATAACCAAGACTTGTAACGTTAACCTAAGTTAGTCCAACTGCATTTAACTATTTAGTCTATTGGTAAATAGAATACAAAATCACTTACTTACTAAATCACAGTTCTCCGTGTTCGTTTGCAGGTGCCAGGTCGTGTGGAAGATCAGGTAATTTCGGCTGCTCGTGACCTCGAATATGGATAGAGTAACGTTAGCCAAAATCCTAGGTGTCATCCATTTACTAGCATTTCTTTGTTTGAATAACGACAACACAATCAAATATATTAAGTCAACTTTGGTAACATTCGTTTCTTTACCACATTAATACTAATACATATAGATTATTTGGCATATAACAGCGTAAATGTCTTAACCTAACGTTACGGTCACTAGCCACAAGCTAACCTCTACTTGAAATTGCTTGTTCATGCGCATGCTAACGTTACGCAGCCAGCATGTAGCCTCAAACCCAACCTTGCAAACTAGAGTAACGTTAGCCAGTCCTAGGAGTAGCATTTCTTGGCTTGAATAACGACAACACAATAAAACATATTCGGTTAGCTTTGGTTACATTCGTTTCCAGATTAATAACAAAATAAGTATAGGAAGAAGCCTATTCCTTCCCATACTAAAATGACAGATGCGGTCATGTGGGTGATGCTAAGATGCTCTAGGTTAGCACGAGGACTGTCTTCAACTTGAACTCGTGACACTCGCGTGTTTTTTTAAGAAAACACTCTTTTCTCGGATGGATCATACAACAATTAACCATGGCTACTATGACAACACAAGCATTACTATGACTAATTAATGCCTTTAACGTTAGAGTACGAGTTAGGTTGCGGGCAAAGCATTCATAATAAATTAACTTACCTCCGCTCACACGAAGCAGGCGAACTGAACTTTTCAGCTAGCTAACGTAGCAGGTGAAACAAACGTCGACGTTTACGCCAACCACACGGCTGTTACTGGTAGATAACACTGCTTTAACATAAAATTGGTTCTCATGCGCAAGACAAACCCTATTTAATACAGAATAACTTTACAACGCCATTGCTCCGCATGGCTTGCGCTACACAAGTCATCCATCCTTCCCTCTGCCCTCATCCATGATGGCCACATCTTGATCTAAACTCGCGCAGCATAGAAACCTTCCGCATCCATGTTTTGCACAGTTGATTTCAACTGAATGGTTAGCTAAAGTTAAAATATGTTTTCAAACGCCAATACCTCACGTATTCTCTGCTTTCACCAAGACGTCGACGGCTTCACTAACTATCATGAAATAAATATTTTAATGTGCCATTATACATTGTGGTTTCAGCGGATGAATTAAAATGTAACAGTTGAGGTAAAATGGCAGCAGCACAGCTGACGTCTCAAAACAAAGTAGTCCACTGTAGGCTGAGTGCATTCTCATAGATGCAAACAGTGGCATCCTAATCACCATTGCCTGACATACATTATGTGTAATAGGCCCTATATAAATAATCATCTATAATCTGCAGGGATGGGCAACTTTGATGATAGAGAGAAATATGTTATCATCACTGTCACAGGGCCAAATGTGACTGTGCGCTTCCACTAATGGGATTTTGGAGAATTAGAGTTACCACCAAGGACCAAATGTATACATATGTATACACTTTTAACATAGCCTAAAAAACACATTACTGAGTGACACTTTTTATTCCAGCACAATGGGCTTTCAAAAACCTGCCAATGATGGCACAAAACTGAAAAGTAACATTAAGTTCAGCAACTTAATTGTAGTGCATTTTTACTCCCATTCCACCTAAGCATACAATTTCCCCTTATATACCTCACCCACAGGTGAATCGTGGTCTCTCCAGGTGGCATACAACAGACTGGGGCAGTATTTACACGTAGCTGGGTATCTGGAAAAACAGTTATATTTTCATATTTTTCCGTTTTTTGCCTTTCAACACAAAAATGCTGAATTAGGCCACTGAAAACAATTATTTCTGAAACCTCTAACAAGTTTTTGGATTGTGACGTTTTCCTCTTATTTAAAATGTTGTCAGGTTTCCGATTGGCCTGATCCGATCTGTTTGATTGATGTGTTCTTGACAACCTTCAAACGGCTGTGTGAATGGAATTATTTTCCAATATGAACATTTTTAAAAATACCAGCTATGTTGCAGGATATGGCCTGAATGTCAATGTTTGTGCACCCAATCCGTATTAGCTGAAACAGAATGTCATCACTGATCCTCTCTTTGAACTTTACCTCATTGTGGAGAAGCTGCTCTCACAAATGTACATGTTCCCAAACATGCAAGCTGCTGCAGGTTTTAGCCATGTTATCATTTCCAAATGCTTTGGCCATTTCCACTTCACACCTCTTCACCATTCCTGCCACCTGACATCTTTGCTTTAGCAAGCTCAAGTGCTACAGAATAAGACGCCTTAAGGGCAGACTCCTGTGCGATTGTGGCTCTAAAAAGAAGGCTCTGTTGTTGGTTGATCTTTACTTTGAGGTCAGCGACAACAGTGGCCCTAGCAGCTCCGGTGTACTTTTCATATTTATTTCTGGTTGTGGTGTTGTAGTGGCAACTTAAGTTTAAACCTTTGAAAGCTAATTTAGTTTCCAAGCTCACTCAACACACAAAACACAGTAAACACTGCTTGCCTTTGTATTCCCTACAGTGTCAAGTGCTTCAATTTATCTTTCAAATGAGTCAAACCATTTGTTTTGAAGGTCTATAGGCTATTAGGTCTATGCACTGCAAAAAATAAAATCTAACCCAGCGTTATTAATCTTATACTTATACCTCTACTTCTGGGGTCGGCAACCCGCAGGCCGCATGCAGCCCTTTAGCCACTCTCTGTTGGCTCCCTGGCTTTGTTTAAAAACATAAATTAATAAAATATTTTTTAAAAATTAATATTAGAAGATCAAAATATCTGCACAACAGTCTTAAGCTTTGAACACGTCATAGGCTGTCACATCCTTGTTTAGTATAGTAGTATTAGGGCTGGGCGATAAAACGATAGCGATATGTATCGTAATAGACATGTAATCGATATTAATAAAAAAATATGTTCGATAGAACATTCGATAATTAAAAGCAACACACACCTCCCGCCTTACGTTGTCCATAAATAAATAGGTTAAATATATCTTGCATTGTATGTGCAACTCTACCAGAGTAGGCGATAGAAGTAGGCCTACCTCAACACAGTCTCTCAATGAGTCCTTGCCCCGTGCACACTCTCTCTCTCTCTCTCTCTCTCTCTCTCTCTCTCTCTCTCTCTCTCTCTCTCTCTCCCTCCCTCTCCCTCTCAACAGGCGCATCCCTCCTCAGCATGCACATGTAATCCAAACATTCACAATCGTGCAAGACGACAGGCTAAATTGTTATTAAATCCGGTTAGCATCATTAACACGCTGCACGAATTTGTTCAAAACTGTTGCATTCAAATTGACTGCTAAATTCTCATATATCATCTCAATCCCGATGCAAATGTAAAAGTATTTTCCAAGACTCAAATGGGCCTGTCCCAAGGAGAAAAAGTATTCATTTGAAACTTAAACACATGTGGGGAAACTGAACAGTCTAACCAGTAGACTATGATAAACTAGCAAATTAAGCTACTTTGTTTACAATATTTCCAGGCTTCAAAAAGTGCGGCTTTTCATTCAGACTTATGTGCACATTTATTTATTTGAGTGTTTTTCATGATTGTGTTGCTATTTATTTTCCCTGTTTGCTTTGATTGATAACTGAGGTGATTAAAATCAGAGGAAGGTTAAGTTTAAAATAAAAGTGTTTAAATTTAACTTTTTTCCCCTTCTGGTCCTTATCTAAAATAGATTTTTTTTAAATCAATAATTATCAATATCGACTGATATGAAATACTTATATCGTTTTCAGCCATATCGCCCAGCCCTAAGTAGTATATATACTGTTTTGATCCCGTGAGGGAAATTTGGTCTCTGCATTTATCCTTATCCATGAATTAGTGAAACACACACAGCACACAGTGAACACACAGTGAGGTGAAGCACACACTAATCCCGACGCAGTGAGCTGCCTGCTACAGCGGTGCTCAGGGAGCAGTGAGGGGTTAGGTGCCTTGCTCAAGGGCAATTCAGTCGTTCCTACTGGTCGGGGTTCGAACCTGCAACCCTCTGGTTACAAGTCCGAAGCGCTAACCAGTAGGCCACCAGTAGGCCACGGCTGCCCCAAGTAGGTCACGGCTGCCCCTTGCATCCCTTTAACTCTGCCATGGCTTGAGTGGACAAGCAAGTGATGTTGTCAAACTCCCTAAAAAGTCGTGGTGTAGGCTGAAACAGATCAATTTAATAATCAATTGTGTTTGGACGAATGTTTGCCTTCACCTCCACTGCGACTGAATTATCGGCAGGATGTCTGATCTGCAGCAACAGGACACGCAAATGTTAAAGACATCTCGAAAGTAGATCATTCTGAGAGCACAGATATCCATGCAGATCAAATAGCCTTGCATGCCATGCAACATTGTGGAAGTTAAAGTTGCCCGGCGATTCAGAACTTTTCCTTTGCTACATTCCTCCAGCTTTCATGAAAATCAGGCCTGTAGTTTTGTGTGATCCTCGGGGAAACAATGAAATCGCTATGGAACATTGCATTTGGACACAGAGCAAAAATGTCTCGTCATGCTTAGCATAGACAGCAGCAATATCCGTATAATAATTGTATTCTTATGATTATTATTACGATTGATACTATTATAATGTGGAGCAACAGTTTGAGCAAGGCAATGAGAATGAGAACCGTTTATAATCAACTGAAAGACGCAGCATTCTATTTTGGACCACTCAACTGTTTGATTAGCCTAAGTTCTGGCCTGTCATTAAATAAAATAAAAAAAAGAAATTTAAACGCATTTGCTAACCCTTGATTCAGGTGATGTTGATAAGCTAATTCAGACCAATAGGCAGTAAACTGCTTGTATTTGAAGGGCTTAAATATTTTTGGGGCCCCCAGAAAGTTAATTTGTAAATTTCTGGTCAAATAATGCCTCTTTTGAAAGTAAAGGTTGCCGACCCCTGCTCTACCTCCATGATGGCCTCCTCTTCTCCTCGTCCGTTTCGCCCTTCCTCGTCCTCCATGACGGTCTCCTCCTCTCCTCGTCCATCTCGCCCGTCCTCGTCCTCCATGACGGCCTCCTCCTCTGCCTCATCTTCTTGCCCATTCTCATCCTCTCCTGATCCGTCTTGCCCATCCTCCTCTCCTCTCCCTTGTTAAAAAAGGTATTAAGTCATGATATGAAATTATAAAAATGACTATGGTTGATGGACACCCACAGCCTGTGATAGGGAGAATTGTACGCAACAAACTCCCCAGGACCTCAGCAGGCAGATGAAGACTCTGAACCAATATTCAACCCCATCTTCCTTGATTTCCCATCACCACCTACACCCAATCACATCCCCACTCAATCAAACTCCCCAGGATCCCCTGTATACCCATCACCATCCCAGCACATGATTTTCCCTGCAAGAATGGAAGGACTGCTGCCAGTAGCCTTGCAGTTTGTTAGTAGCCCAAGACCTTTGGCACCAAAGGAGCGCATGGCACCTCCACAGCCTCCCCCTCCCCATTCAGAAGGATCTCTTAATCAGCAACAACCTCTTAGTTCATATTCTCAGCTGGCATATAGCAGCTGCAGGGGACAATTATATGATGATAGTGTTGTATGATATTCTCAGGGTCCCTGCAATAGAAATGGTACTGACAGTAGTTTTGAGAACATGCCGGGACCCAGTAAGCCTATGACATTCTCTATTCCTGTATTGACAAGTAATAGAAGACAAGTGCATCGAGCTTACAGGGTAAACCAGTCAAATCTCCTACCCGTACCGCAACAACCTCAGATTTCCCCTGTGGGTAATATTTCCCCAACACTTACAGCAAAACTAGCACTCCTAAATATCAGATCTCATTCAAACAAATCATTCTTAATTAATGATTTGATTTGCACACACAACCTTGATTTTTTTCTTTTAACTGAGACATGGTTAGATCAAGCAAACAGTGCTACTACTCTCATCGAAACAGCTCCCCCAAATTTCAGTTTTTTGAGTGCTACCAGAGCAAATAAAAGAGTTGTGGGGGATCAATTTTCAATTTTCAAGATGTCTATTCAGTGCAATCAGTCATCACTCGGTGACTTTACTTGATTTGAATATCTGTGTGCACGCATTAAGTCTTCTGCTCAGATTTTATTAGTGACTATTTACAGGCCTCCAAAACATTCAGCTAAAGTCTTTCTTGAAGAGTTAGGTGAACTGCTATCAGTCATTTGCATAGAGTTTGACTGTCTTATTATATCAGGGGATCTAAACTTGCATGTGGATAATCCTGAAAACAATTATGCCAAGGAATTAATTGCACTAATCGATACTTTCTCCCTAACCCAGCATGTACAGGTGCCAACACACTCTCTCAGCCATACCCTCGACCTTGTTATCACAAAGGGTCTCAATGTCTCTACTAGTTTTCAGAACTCCCGCGGGTCACCGTATTCCCGCGGGATTCCCACGGTATGGGAGTCAATGTCACTGTTTATAACGTGATAGGGTCGGGATAGAGCATAGCAATCAATGGGAGGGTCGGGAGCGGGATGGAGCCGGTGATTAAATTAAAAAAATGACGCTGCAATGCAGTGAGTGCCAAGCACTGGCTGCAGCTTGCAGATCGGGGCTGGGCTCAATGTGGGCGGAGCTTGAACTAAGCCTACATTTATTTCAACACGTCAACACGTCATTCCATGTCATACTCGACAACTCATCGAACTACGGCAACTCTCATCGACTCATCGAAAAATATGTAAGTAAGTTTAGTTTTGTTTTTAGGTTTCATGGTTTAGGTTTTATGCCTGTATTGTTTCCTATATTGTTGCATCAGGTCAAGTCATGTCGGTATCGTGCTTATATTGCCTATATTGCACTCGATAACAGTGATGATTACAGTGGTTACAGTGTGTTACAGTGGCTGATGTTGTCTCCTTCTGCACAATCCTTAGGATCTAGAGTTCACACTTCACTTCACTGCTCAATAAAGGTTTACAAACGCATTCTCTGTGTGATTGTATGTGGTTAATATGTCAAAAAAATAAAAATATGCGGGAAATACGCGGGAGACTCTAACTCTGCCGACGATAACCATGCCCTTAACTACCTACTACTACTGTAAGTTTTTCTAAGATCATATGGAGTTTGTTGTAGATCATGGATAAAGAATACGCCTCTACATGCTTTTGTCTTCGTCTCCCATGGAAGTTTATATATTATTTTGTAGGCATTCATGCCAGACTACAGAATCATGAGCCATAGCTTTACTCATAGTCAGGGATGGGCAGTATTTAGGCTACATGTATTTGAAATACAAAATAGTATTTCGTAGTTTGTATTGTATTGGGTTGAAGAGAAAATGGTTTTGTATTTTGTTAAGTGTGTTTTCGTAGTTTACACATACTGTCAAATATTTTTGGTACAGCAAAACAATTTACCTTAAACTTTAATTTACATAGACATGTTGTGATCAGAATATTGAGATTCAGGAAGAATATATCCACCAATCAAATAAATTATACAGCTTTGACATTCAAGGGTACATAAAGGATCGCCTATGCCACAGAGGAAGACTGCCTATCAGCTGATATGGAGCAGAATTTTGTCAGCTGTTTATTCTTTCCTTTTGATAGCCCTGCCATGTCCCAAGCTGTCGAATATCAATGTCACAAACTTACATGCAAAACCTAGGTCACTGATATTTGCTGGGAGGGGTTGGTATTTAATTATATAGTGTTTTCATAAAAGGCTGTGTCCATAAACAGATAGACACAACTTATTTCAAAGCCTAGCACATCCTTTCTTGCCAATAAGATCAACAATGGTCATGGTGTGCTGTATAAAATCCTTAGCCATTTGCAATATGGGCAACTGCCAGGATGCATTTATCAGTGTGGATGGTGATTTTTAGGATACTATAATGCCAGGTTGTATCGTGTTGGTAGGCCTAACAATGAAACAGAGAATGCCCTCCTGTTGCAGCATTTCTTTACATAGAATGAGAGGAACAGTGGAGGCAATGTGTGCCAACGTTCCCTGCATTCTTAGTCCAGTTCAGTGTTGGTTTGTCTTTATCACACACATACACACACACACACACACACACACAACACACATACCCACTCACTCAACCACATGGTTTCTTACTTACCCACACTTATAAGTTTGCCTGTTTTTGGTAGAACTTTGGCACAACTTTGACTGTGAAGACCTCCAAAGATGATACACAACACAAGGCACCTTTCTGAGCAATGGACAAATGGACATGATCATCCTCCAACTGGAACACTCTTATGGACAATAATGTTAAACAAGCATTATGTCCAATGCTTATTTTCCTTGATATGTAGAGACACATTAATGTGTTATTGGAGGGTGAGAGTCCCGAAATGAAAGAACTGACCAGTGAACTGCATCAGTGCCCTTTTTTCCCATAGGCAGCAAAGTACATGGTCAACAACCACTTGAAGGGTCATGCTTCAGTCAAGCACAAAGGTAGGCCTACCATCTTGTTTCTTTGTATGTTGAATACAGTGTTTAATTTGATGTTACATCTTTTGACCCCAATTCTTTATCCCAGTGTATTTAACTACTAAATTATAATTTAATTTTATAATATAATGTGTAGTCATCCACCTGTGCCTCAAAAGCAGTCTGTAGTACCTACACAGCACCCACCTGTGCCTCATGAGCAGTCTGTAGCACCTACAGAGCACCCACCTGTGCCTCATGAACAGTCTGTAGCACCAAGGAGAGGTTTTTGGCTTGTGTGTGTATAGACCCTTTCAACAATAAAAACAAAAACAATGCTTGAACGTTCTATTTGGTTCCCAATCTACTTCCTCTGCATTAAGATAACATATGTAACGTTAAAACGGAAGCCTTGTGGGGCCAACTATGATGCTGATAATGGAACTCTCTTGAAAGGGTCTATTAACGTTTTTAATGTGACATATTCTAGGTTCTATAGCTTTGTTTACATCCACCTGGTAGGCAAGGGACAAGTTGAACCCATTGAACATCGTTGTCTGCAGCTGCCTCTCAGTAGTCTACATCTCTGTATTTCAGCAATGTCAACATTTCAGGCATCAATAAAGGTGATGATGAAACTTTATCCCATTGTTCAATATTTGATAGCCTGTCACAGGAACGTTATTTCGCTAAAATCGCCCTGATTTGGTGCATTGATCTGTATCGATAACGTTATGGGAGAACCTGCACGTAGCCTATGGTAGCCCAACTTTTTTTCTCTGTTCAAAACTTGGTTTACACGAAGACGATAGACTTTCTTAGAAGCTGTGAAATTTGGCCAGAAAGGAACATGTCTTCCCTCTGAAAGTTGACACAAAATCAAACAATATTTGATCTAGGGCTGGGCGATATGGCTGAAAACTGTATCACGATATAAGTATTTCATATCGGTCGATATCGATAATTATTGATTTTTAAAAAATCTATTTCAGATAAGGACCAGAAGGGAAAAGTTCAATTTAAACACTTTTATTTTAAACTTAACCTTCCTCTGATTTGAATCACCTCAGTTATCAATCAAAGCAAACAGGGAAAAGAAATAGCAACACAATCATGAAAAACACTTAAATAAATAATTGTGCACATAAGTCTGAATGAGCAGCACTGGTTGAAGCCTGGAAATATTGTAAACAAAGTAATTTGCTAGTTTATCATAGTAAGTCTACTGGTTAGACTGTTCAGTTTCCCCACGTTTCAAATGAATACTTTTTCTCCTTGGGACAGGCCCGTTTGGGTCTTGGAAAATACTTTTCCATTTGCATCGGGATTGAGTTGATTAGAATTTAGCAGTCAATTTGAATGCAACAGTTTTGAACAAATTCGTGCAGCGTGCTAATGATGCTAACCGGATTTAATAGCAATTCAGTCGTCTTGCACGATTGTGAATGTTTGGATTACATGCACATGCTGAGGAGGGATGCACCTAGAGAGAGAGAGAGAGAGGGAGAGAGAGAGAGAGCGCGCGCACGGGGCAAGGACTCATTAAGCGCTTTCAGATATAACCTCCGGTGTATATGCGGAGGTTTGTCAAAATGAGGTCCTACCCTTCGGATGATTCAGATATGATGCTAACCTGCTAACCTTATACTGACCTTATACGGACGTATGTGTGAACGACATACACGCACATTACAGAATCTCCGTGTGGTTGTCGAGTGAGGGGTGGGGGCTTGTAGAGTTCACAAGATGCGAGACATGACGCAGAATATATGCGGCCGCTGCCTGTCACAGCTGCTTTTTGTTTACAAAGTGTAGCCTATGCATTATGTAGGCTAAAGAAGAGAAATCTATTGTGCGTAAGCTAATACTTGGAGTAGGCTAGTCACGTAAGTGCGCACTTGAAATTGACCTACAGTATTTGTATGTGTGCTTCGAATAAACACATTTATCTGTTTTCAACGATATGTACCAGAATTACTTGGCTATAGAACCCCAAATCTGGTTTGCGTTGGAGAGAGAGAGCATGCACAAACTTTATGGTAGGCTACCAGCCAATTCAGCAGGCTAACTCAAGACTTCAAGGCAATCATACAACGTTTTTAAGCAAACAAAATACTAACATAACAGTGAAGTTGTTCGTTTTTTCATGGTTTATTTTTTCCAAAAGCATCCTCTCCCCATGTGTCTATTGCATTTACGTAAGGAGCTTGGAACAAAGTTGGGTTTTCTTCGTTTTCATTTTCTCTAGGCATATATGCTCAACAAATATATGCGAGCTCAGCAGGTCATGAGAAGACTATCAATGAACAGAAAACCGTGTTGGCTAACAATTTATTAAATACTCCTGTTATTGTCGTCAACAACGTCGCTAGGCTATTGTCTTTTCAGCGCCTTCTGCTTATCTCGCACAGTCTTTTGAATTCGTTTGGCCTTGCCATGCAGTTGTAGGCTACAACGTGCCGTTCCCTTCATGTGTTCTATCAAAATGTTGTATGCCCTCATGGACAGTAGCTCCGTGACGTCTGCATCTTCCCAGGTCGTTGATTTTCTGGACAGCACTATGCCACTCCATCATAACACTGGCATTTAAGTCAGATCTAACCACATGGACGCACAAAAGAAACGTCACCAACACGCCCTCTCTCTAGGTGTGAATTTTAACGCATGTTCTACGCCTCGTTCAGACACAGCACATTTACATAATGTTCGGAGGAAATACTAGGGGGGGGAGTAGTAGAACAACCGGCTAAATTCGGACTTCCATATGACCGGTTATGTCGTTCAGATATACGGCCCCACCGTTTAACATCGGCAGAACCTCCGGTCTTACACGTATGTCTGAAAGCGCTTATTGAGAGTCTGTGTTGAGGTAGCTGCTAGGCCTACTTCTATCGTCTACTCTGGTAGAGTTGCACATACTAGCTACAATGCAAGATATATTTAGCCTATTTATTTATGGACAACGTAAGGCGGGAGGTGTGTGTTGCTTTTAATTATCGAATGTTATATCGAACGCATTTTTTATTGATATTGATTACATGTCTATTGCGATACATATCGCTATCGTTTTATCGCCCAGCCCTAATTTGATCATTTAACTTCAACTGAACAGCGACAGGTTTTGGTAGGCAGTAGACTCAGCAGACGTTAAAACGGTAGCCTACAGTTATAGCCAGCGTCAGTCAGCATCATGTAACATTAATGATTAATGTCATTAAAGTCATGAATCCTGTAACATATTATAACATATAACAGTGATGGCTTATTCGAAGACGATCTGCATGGATATATAACCACCCAGAAAAACTCAGAATGTGAGTGATAAAGTTCATTAATTGTATCAAACTTTTTTATTAGTTATCCATTGCAGCATCGGCTATATTAGGCTGATATGCTAGCTCATCCTTTAAATATGCTGTTATTTTGGTCATGTGGACTTGATTAAACGGGTAAAGATAATTCATAAACTGCTTATTTCTTACATGACTGAAGCAGTAGCCTAGGTTCAACAGTGGTGTTTGAGGTTGCTGTGTTAAGTTCAGCTCAAAAATCAGTTTATTTTGACATACGGGAGTTAGCCTAACTGAGCTGTAGGCTATAGCACATAAGCCTATTCGGTTTTCATTTATTAGCATTTGTTGTCATTATATAATCAAATGACACTCATGATAACTTGAAATAGAAGGATAGAAGATAGGTGATTGATGTCCACAAGCACGAATTTCACGAGACAAATTAGAACAAACTGGCAATTCATTTTTGGATGACTGTAGATAGTTGTATTTTAGCCTACTTCTTCGTAGACAGTAGCCTAGGCTACACCATTAGGCCATCTTGAGAATAAAAGACTTCACAGCTGCTAACGATCATCCTCCACAACCATGAGGATAGGTAGGCTAAACGGCCGTTCGTCGCCTTTTTGCTTCTTATTGTAAAACCAACTGTTAGGGCCTACACAAGTGGTCAGCATCCCGGTCAATATTTGATATTAACATTTCAATTTTGAAGCTATTTGTAACTATGTGTAGCCTATGCAACCCGACTGTTGTAGGCTTGCCTACCACTCTGCAGTGCCTTGCCTACCATTCTTGCCTACCACTCTAGTTGTAAACAAACGGTGACGTAACATTAGAACGGAGGTGCAAAACCTTAATAGACACACAAAACTGTGTCTTTGCTGTCTAGAAGTCCTTTTCTTGCTCAGCAGCACCTATGCATGTAATTAAAAACACTTGGGGACCCACACAAAGGCTACTGTGTAAGAATGATCAGTGCTGACTCAACACTGATTTTGCACTGAGGTGTGGGATGCTCCCATTCGAGCGTCATCACGTTTTTTTTGATGGTTGGAGGTACTCACACTACTTATGTAAGGAGAGAAATCTGAGTGTAAGGTGTACACTGTGTCCTGGCGAGAAACTATTGTCCACAGCCATTAATTCAACTGCCAACCTCACCAAGCACTTGAGAGAAAAACATGCTAGCATTAAGCTTGTAGCTCAAGATCCTCAGGGAAATGATGGTGATATGTCGAGTCCAAGCCCAAATAAGCAGCTAAAACTTAATTTTCACCACCAGGTAACCAAACAAGAGTTGGACAAACTCGTTGCTTTGTTCATCGTCGAAGAAATGTTGCCCATCAATACTGTGGAATCTCCCACTTTCAGAAAGATACTAAGCAAGATACCGATAGCAGGAGACAGGCACCCATGGTCAGATCGTAGAACTTTCACGGGCTATTTGGATGAATGTTATCTAAAAATGGAGAATGAATTAAAGAAAACTTTCGAGAGTTTGCACTATGTGTCAACCACTGCGGATATATGGAGTAGCCATAACAGGAGTTTTCTGGGAATCACTGTGCACTGGATCAATCCACGCAACTTTAACTTCACGAGAAAGCTGCCATTGCATGCAAAAGAATAAAGGGCAGGCATACATATGATGTTATAGGCTTTGAAATGGAACAGATTCACTCAGCGTTTGGACTTTGTTACAGACAACGGGTCGAATTTTGTAAAAGCTTTTAAGATGTATGCAGCCCTTGAGCCTGAGGAGGAGGAGGATGTAGAGGAGCAAGATATAGTTTTTACAGATGTGGAAAAGTTGCTTGGGACCACAGAAGGACAGTTTTATCTTCCTCTGCATTTTAGGTGTGCTTCGCATACGCTCAATTTGATCTCGTGCAATGACATCGACAAATGGCCGTCATCCAACAGTGACTCAAAATGTGTGTACAGAAGTGCAACGGCGAAGTGCGCTGTATAGATAGATAGATAGATAGATACTTTTTTGATCCCCAGTAAGTATAAGTATAAGTATATATACTCTTTAGATCCCGTGAGGGAAATTTGGTCTCTGCATTTATCCCAATCCGTGAATTAGTGAAAGACACTCGGCACACAGTGAGCACACAGTGAGGTGAAGCACACACTAATCCCGGCGCAGTGAGCTGCCTGCAACAACAGCGGCGCTCGGGGAGCAGTGAGGGGTTAGGTGCCTTGCTCAAGGGCAATTCAGTCGTTCCTACTGGTCGGGGTTCGAACCTGCAACCCTCTGGTTACAAGTCCGAAGCGCTAACCAGTAGGCCACCAGTAGGCCACGGCTGCCCCAAGTAGGTCACGGCTGCCCCTTGCATCCCTTTAACTCTGCCATGGCTTGAGTGGACAAGCAAGTGATGTTGTCAAACTCCCTAAAAAGTCGTGGTGTAGGCTGAAACAGATCAATTTAATAATCAATTGTGTTTGGACGAATGTTTGCCGGTTACAAGTCCGAAACGCTAACCAGTAGGCCACGGCTGCCCTTTGGACAAAGGCAAGTCGTTCTACCGTGGCCTGAGATTGTTGATGAAATCTGTGGGAAAAAAATGCTCGTGCCTACATCAACAAGGTGGAATTCCTACCACGATGCCTTGTCCCGTATCAGTGACATCCCGGCCCAAGATTTGACTACGCTTTGTACTAGACTGGACATCAGAGCCCCAACAGAGCGTGAACATCTATTCCTTAAGGAATACTGCAGTGTTCTGAAACCGCTGACAGTAGCTCTGGACATCTTGCAAGGTGAAGATAACTGTTACTATGGTACTCTTCTACCAACTCTGGAGACCCTGATGTCCAGGACGCTGGCACTCCAAAATGGACTGTCAAGGATGACAGCAGACGTACCGGGTGTAATTGTACAGGTAAGCCAATTCTTAATAGCCGATCTGAAAGTTGGTAGCCTAGGCATATGCCTATCCATTAACCGGCATTTCTTCATAAATATTCCACATTTTGATAAATGCATTATGCCTTTCTTGATAGAGTGAGTGTCTGAAAACTAAGCTTATGTCTTCTATATCATTTTGCCCTAGGCTATCAAGACGCGATTCGCACCGGTGTTGGAGAGCAGGGAAGCTCTATTGGCTGCCTTGACGTTGCCGAATTTGTAAAGTTCGTTGGATAGGGGGAGCGGAGCGAAGAGAAACGGCACGTGCGCTGTTCATCGCGGAGTGTCGCACTCTACCCCATGATGCAGAGCCGGCTGAGAATAAAAGAAGTTGCCGCACGCAGCAGCGCCAGTGAGAAGGATTTTTTTCTTTTGATGATGAGGAAGACGCAATGTCCTTAAGCGCAGACTCAGAGGTACTTGAGTACATGAGATCATGTTCAGAGTTCTCAACCGTTTCCCCTGAGTGAAAGCTGTGTTCATGAAATACAACACTGCCACACCATCCAGTGCACCGGTGGAAAGGCTGTTCAGCCTGGGAGGTATTGTGCTTAGCCCCAGAAGAAACAGACACCAGTGTTTCCCCTACAGTGTATTTAACAGCGGCGCAGCGCCGCCGCTGGATTTTCAGCGCCGCTGCAACATAATATCACGAGATTCACTTAACACACTGTAAAAGCACAACGGCCAACGTCATCTCGAAATTGTTTTCTGAAAGTCTTGAGTAAGTTAAGCGCATCAAATCCGCACTTAGCCTCTCATTATTCAGGACATATATGCGGCATGATGTGTCAGGTGATTACAAGCCCAAAGACAAGTCTGCAGCCCATATGGCTAGCCTACGTTCTGAACACGGTTACATTGTTTAGCTATCCGACTGATGGGGTCTTGCTCCGCCACAGTGTAGCCTATGGTGTCATCGTTCACTTGTAGGTTACACAATAAATAGCCTACTTATAGGCCTGGTGACAATAAAAAATGATATTAGTTATATTTCATCACAAAGCTGTTTGTATGCCGTGAATTCGCTTGTAGCCTATGCCATATGTTAAGCTTGAGCAATTCCTCTGATCCAAAGCCTGCTTTGACACATTGACACTAATGTGAAACATGCATCCTCCTCTCCTAGCCTACATCAAATAAAAGAAACCAATTCATGATTACCGAAATGAATTTAACATGGGGGGAAAAAGTTTGTTGCGATTTAGCCTACTGTTGTGATGCGGTTCTTTCTGCTGATTGGATTTACGTCCGGTGTCGTCAACTCTGAGAACTCTTGCTCCGGCTGACAATTTTATCCAGAGAGCTGATTTCCCAAAGATGAGCCTCCATCAACATTCAACGACAAATTATTAAAACGTAAGTAATGCAATAGAGTAAACCAATGTGCTACAAGGTGTATGGTCTTAACGTTAATTGTAGCCTAGACTTGTAACGTTAGCGTAGGGCTACATGTAATGTTTGCATGGGAAAGCTAGGCGAACACAGTCTAGGCCTGTTTAAACTTTCTGATAGTTAAAGGAAATATGAGCATATGTTGGCATATACGTATAGCCTAAATTCTGTCCACTTAGCTATAATAGGCTATCACAAACAGACCTTTTCTACGTTTGCGGCATTAGACATAGGAGCCTACATTCTCTTATCAGAAAGACGTGTTCTCATAACTTCAGCGTTCTCTTGACGGTGAGACAAACGGTCGCACTTCAATGAAGTAGCCTAGGTCCTTTTCGAGTTAATTGTGAGTGAGTTGTATGGTAACTGTGGGAGTGTTGTAGAAGAAAAGTGAGTATTTACTTTTTTATACGTGGGTTTGTTGTTTTGGGACTGAGAAATAGACTACAAGGAGAGCATCTGGCTACGTGCATGCGTGTCAGCATTAATGGCCCCCCAACAATTCAATTCAATTACCAAAGAGCCTTAGAGATGTTCTTTGAAAAGCCCAGAAAAATTAAGTGCTGGCAGATTGGGTGTGGCCTTTGCCATTAAGACAAATTTAAATAAATTGTAAATCTTTTTCTGGGTTGTGCCATTTCATTTTTCTTCTATCATTTTTAACCAATAATGTAAAAGAAAGCTGAAAATGTCCACAAAAGAAACACGAAGGTATGATATAAAAAAAATAAAATAAAAAAAAAAGCGCAACAACCCCCCCCCCCCCCCCCCCCCCCCCCGTAATAGCACCGCTGCTGGAAAAATTTCTAGGGGAAACACTGGACACTGTAACAAGATTCTGTGATTTTCACAGCATCACTGCTGTTTTTGAGAAAAATGTGTACTGTATTTGTGAATACAGTATGTTGCTGTAGTTTCGCTATGAATTATGGTCAAAAATGGTCAAACTACAGTAATAAACATTTGCTGCGAATTATAACACAGTAATAAATCTGACTCCTCCCTCACTTGTCAGCTTTTTGAAAATTTTGAAAAAACATGGCGGAAAATCAGTTGGGGTTTTCTGTTTTCTTTTTGCACATAAATACAAAGTTAAGCTCCCAGATAGCAAGGTGACATTGATATTACGTTGATTTTCCACCCAAATCATCATTTTGAAAAGATATTGAAAAGTCATGGATTTATGGTTTACTGGGAAAATTTGACGTGGTGATTGAAACGTGCACCGCGCGACGACGTTTGAACTGTCCGGCGGCGGGAGATCATTTTTGAGCAACAGTTCAGTCAGTCAGACCAACGGTGTTCAGCACTCTGTCAAGTTCGCAGCTCCACCTTAATGGTAAGCAAGCATTTATTTATGTAACGTTAATGTTTCATTGTGAAATTGTACTACATTAAATTCGGGCATGTGTACAGTCTATGTACGTTGTACTGTCTAACTTACAGACTCATCCATGCTTGTTGGATCAACTAAGTAACTTTAGGCTAGCTATCATAGTTGCTGTTGCTGTGAAGGTGGCATTAACGTTAATGTGTTATGTTACGTTAACATTTTGGCAGTCTCGTTTATATTAGGCCTACCTTAGTTCTCAGTAAGTTACAGTTTATTATATTCATATAATTTATATAAAACATTCGCTAGTAGTGCTAGGCCTAGTATGTTACTGTCACAATGTTAGGCTGAAGATGATGTGCTGCTGGTTAACGTTAACGTGGAGGTTTAGCTGCTACCAGCTAACTTATGTAACGTTAACTCATCGTAATATACATATATCTATGTGTTGCTGCAAGCAAATATCATCAATGAGCTCACCCAGCTGGCTAACGTTAGCAGCTAAATATACCTTGCGAAACTGAGTTATGCTAACACCATCTTCAGCCTGGCATTTTGACAGTAAACTCAAAAAACATACAGTATATATATATAAATGATTATTCTAAAGTTTCACTTGTAAGTAGCCTTCAGGTTCAGTTGAAAATTGTTATCTAACACTGTTTATCTTTTTTTCTTCTATTTCTGCTAGGTGCTGCTTCACTCTGCTACTGGTGGTGGATCAGGCTGACTGCAACCGTTGGTCTAACGTTAGGATGCAGCACACGAGAATTTCTAAACGGGAAAAAAAGTGAATAAATGTACTTGCTTTTCAAACTGATAACAAGTTGTCAATGGTTATTTATGCAAGTTTGTGTAGCCTAAACCATACCTAGGCCTAGTGAAATTAATCCTGGCTGTAGATAAAGCAGGATATGAATTTCCCAAAATTACTGTATATAATATTACAGCACTGGTATTACTACTGTACTAAGTTACAGTATGATCCATAAGTACTGTGATTAAAAATACGGTAGACAATTCAATACTGTATACATTACAGCACTGGTAGTACTACTGTAGTTTGCATTTACAGTATCAGGCATAGGTACTGTGATTTCATATACAGTAGGTGTACTGTAGAGTGAAATACAGCAACTTGCTGGTTATTTGCTGCCAGCAAGTTGCTGTAAATTTTACGTTAAACTTTTTACAGTGGACTTTCAGATAAACGTTTTGAAAAGCTGCTCCTGATGAGGTATAATCACTCATTTTGTGCCATCGACATCAAGGCATTTTTAAGCTATTCTTATTTGTTAAGTTATTCTTTTTTCTGTTGGATTTAGATGAGGCATGTTTTATTTTGAGACATATGACTTATTTGAGTGTATCATGTTGTTTCTATTGATACTATATTTTATAATAAAGAGCACAAAAGAAATACCTGTTATGTCTTCCACAGAAGAACTTTATCTAGGCCTACACTTAGGAACAGATATTGGGTTATGCCCAAAGTCAAGCAACATAAAAGTAACGAGTAACTTAAAAAGTTACTTTCTGTATGGGGTAACTAAGTAAAGTAACAGATTACTTTTTTAAGAAGTAACGAGTAACGTGCAAACACTACTTTTTAAAAGTAACTTCCCCAACACTGCTCATGACAAAGAAACAGCTACCTGCAGAACTCCCCAAGGGTCTCATAGAACAATCTTAGCCTGGCTAGCGCCACCACTTCTCAATGAGACGTGGTCTGGGAACCAAACGTTCATTTTCTCGTATTTGAAAAAAATGCCCAGATCCGTTTATTGGGTGCCACGGATGTCTATCAAATGCGTCTGTGCATAGCTCATCATCGTCTTGCTTTCCCCCCTGTTCTGTGATTGGTTCCCTATCTCAGGCGAAAATTTGCTCCATGGTCTCCAGGCTGCCTTAGCAGCGTGAATCAAATCGCGCGCAAGGCAGCATGGGAACACCCAGGCTAGAACAATCTAGGGATGGAAGGACATTGAGTCTTTTTTTCCAAAAGAGACCTTTTTCCATCAGAGACCAAATGTGATTACACACTCAGTGACCCTCTACTAATCACTACAAACGTATTGTGAGTTGTAAGTGGTTCTCTTTTTCTAAAAGGTGAGTAGGGAGTTTAATTGGTGAACCTGTAAAATGAAAATAAGTTTTGATATGTTTTATGAACAAATTCACAAATTCTTGAATCTAACGTGATACATTCTATATTATGATCATGTTTTTTTTCTTTCCCAAAAGAGATGTGGAAATTATGTATAATGTATAATGTGTATAATGTATAATATGTATAATGTATAATATAGTTCTTGGGGTTGGTAATGGATATGCTAACAAGTAGCTGTGAGTATACCAACTTCACTCTCACTATATTGCATAAATATAGTAATGGTAAACATAAAGGTAAATTTGAAAGGCATTTAGCAGACGCTTTTATCCAAAGGGACATGGACTCGCAGCGTGGGGATTGAACCCCAGTCTCCTAGATGTCAGTCTGGGATGCTAACTGCTAATAGTACAATGGTGTTTATGATCTGCACAAGAAAAAAAGATTAAGTGGAAGTTTAACCAGTAGTTTGGACAGTTACAGATTTGATCTCTGAAATACATCTGGGTAACTGAGAAAAAATAAAATCATTTCTAGACCAGTAATTGAGCCCCGTTTGCAGCTGTTCCATCTTCCTCCACATCGTGCACAATATACAATATCTCACAGAAGTGAGTACACCCCACTCATTTTTATGTACAATTTGAAGTATATTTTCATAGGACAACCATGAAGAAATAACACTTTGCTACAATGTTAAGTAGTCAGTGTACAGCTTGTATAAAAGTGTAAATTTACTGTCCCCTAACAACACTTTTCCTAACAAATCAGGCTAATAACCTATCGTACTTTGAATTAATGAGAAATTGCCCTTTTTTGGCGAAGGCTAATAAATAGGGCCCACTGTCTCAGTACTAGATTACTCATGAAAGTAAAAAACCCAACAGACACAGCTTGTGATTTCCCCTGTCATGACACACATGTGATGCCACACATATTCTCTACAGCAACACAAGAAACAGATGTTGGGCCATGTATCCACTGTCAGAAGGTAGATATGTGTTGACTGGTTAATGACCCACTAGAGACATTATGCCAAATTTCTTGTTTTTGTCCATGAGAGAGGAGAGTTTAGAGATTGAGATTACCCACAGATCGGCCAACGATTTCAAGGTTATAGTGCAGATGATTTGCAACAAAACAAAGCAATGTGACATAGGAACTGCAACAAATCCACCTGTAACAGTGAGTATCTGCTAAGATTCACTACCAAAAAGGCATTACTCAGCATCTTCAGAAAAGACGTGGTAGACCATCTTATGAACCTGCACCAACACCTGCAACTGCGTCGTCTATCTAGTGAGAGTCGTTCAGCAAATGCTGCTAACAAAGAAAAGTGCTTCTTCTGTCAGAAGCAGACAAAAGAGCGTCTTCATGAGGCGTCTTTCAACATGAAACGTGAACGTTCAACGTGGTAAAAAGAGATATGATGAGGGTAAAGAATTTGAAAAGCAAGAACATGATGTTGGCATAGTTGCATCAGATATTGAGTTTGTCAGCCTAGTTTGCTTCAGCCTGAAAGCTGGAGAAGTCCACAACATGACTGACCTTAAGTCAGTCTACTTCAGTATCTTTGAATGTAACAGTGCACAACGAACAGCCAACTACAAAAGCCATCGAGAGTATAATCACGTTCATTATCATAATCAAAGCGATGTTATGACCCAGATCTAGTATGTCTGATGCTGCCATAGACAAAGTGATATCAAAGATTATTGTAATTAGAAGTTATTTGAGAGTGCTTATACTACGAGATGCCATTGCTGCTCAGATGAAAAAAAACATGGAAATTTGAATTGAACACTGATGATGCTGAACGCCATGTCCACAAAGCGCTGCATGCCTTTATGCACTGGGTAGTGGAAGGACCAACATCAAGCATTAGACCAGAGACAGTGCCATCAACGTGTCACCAGAGATGTTCTTGCTTTGAGCCAGAACATAATGAAGCCTGTTTCAAGTCAAAGCAACAACTCATATACACACAAAAACATCCAAATACATCATTCCGGTATTGTCTAGAATGTTTGTAGAAATGTCAGCCAGGGAAATCTGGAGGGGATTGATGATGGGCATCAACACTAGCGGAGGGGATTGATGATGGCATCAACAGCGTTTTCTTGATAATTGTGTTTGTTGTTATTGTTGCGGTTTTTAAGTTCAGTGTTTCCCCTAGAAATTTTTCCAGCAGCGGTGCTATTACTTGGCGGGGGGGGGTCATTTTCAGCTTTCTTTTACATTATTGGTTAAAAATGATAGAAGAAAAATGAAATGGCACAACCCAGAAAAAGATTATTTACAATTTATTTAAATTTGTCTTAATGGCAAAGACCACACCCAATCTGCGAGCACTTAATTTTTCTGGGCTTTTCAAAGAACATCTCTAAGGGTCTTTGGTAATTGAATTGAATTGTGGGGGGGGGGGGCATTAATGCTGACACGCATGCACGTAGCCAGATGCTCTCCTTGTAGTCTATTTCTCAGTCCCAAAACAACAAACCCACGTATAAAAAAGTAAATACTCACTTTTCTTCTACATCACTCCCACAGTTACCATACAACTCACTCACAATTAACTCGAAAAAGACCTAGGCTACTTGATTGAAGTGCGACCGTTCGTCTCACCGTCAAGAGAACGCTGAAGTTATGAGAACACGTCTTTCTGATAAGAGAATGTAGGCTCCTATATGTCTAATGCCGTAAACGTAGAAAAGGTCTGTTTGTGATAGCCTATTATAGCTAAGTGGACAGAATTTAGGCTATACATATATGCCAACATATGCTCATATTTCCTTTAACTATCAGACAGTTTAAACAGGCCTAGACTGTGTTCGCCTAGCTTTCCCATGCAAACATTACATATAGCCCTACGCTAACGTTACAAGTCTAGGCTACAATTAACGTTAAGACCATACACCTTGTAGCACATTGGTTTACTCTATTGTATTACTTACGTTTTAATAATTTGTCGTTGAATGTTGATGGAGGCTCATCTTTGGGAAATCAGCTCTCTGGATAAAATTGTCAGCCGGAGCAAGAGTTCTCAGAGTTGACGACACGGGGGTAAATCCAATCAGCAGAAAGAACCGCATCACAACAGTAGGCTAAATCGCAACAAACTTTTTTTCCCCCATGTTAAATTCATTTCGGTAATCATGAATTGGTTTCTTTTATTTGATGTAGGCTAGGAGAGGAGGATGCATGTTTCACATTAGTGTCAATGTGTCAAAGCAGGCTTTGGATCAGAGGAATTGCTCAAGCTTAACATATGGCATAGGCTACAAGCGAATTCACGGCATACAAACAGCTTCGTGATGAAATATAACTAATATAATTTTTTATTGTCACTAGGCCTATAAGTAGGCTATTTATTGTGTAACCTATAAGTGAACGATGACACCATAGGCTACACTGTGGCGGAGCAAGACCCCATCAGTCGGATAGCTAAACAATGTAACCGTGTTCAGAACGTAGGCTAGCCATATGGGCTGCAGACTTGTCTTTGGGCTTGTAATCACCTGACACATCATGCCGCATATATGTCCTGAATAATGAGAGGCTAAGTGCGGATTTGATGCACTTAACTTACTCAAGACTTTCAGAAAACAATTTCGAGATGACGTTGGCCGTTGTGCTTTTACAGTGTGTTAAGTGAATCTCGTGATATTATGTTGCAGCGGCGCTGAAAATCCAGCTGAAAATACATTGTAGGGGAAACACTGAAGTTGATACTTGGATACTAGACGATCTTTTTCACAGAGGTGCTGAAGTACCTGATGACAACACACAGATGTTTAACGCTACCTACGTCAGTGCTTTCATCTAAGATAAGAGAGTAGCGATACTCCCCGATGTCTTTCTGTAGGTCATTGAACATGCAATGACATTTTTAATGAGCGCTGCACATTTTGCACATTGTGCTGATTTGTTTATAGCCATGCGTTTTGGCTCCTTGTTTCCTTGACTCCGCCCCTCACCTGAATCTGCTTATTAGAGTAATCACTGTCTCACCTGTTCCCTGTCATGTTTATTAAGAGTCACTTTCTGCCATGGCTATTTCTTCACTTGTACCTTGTGAATTCAAAGCCAATCTGTACGGTTTACGGTTAAATATTGTTTTAGGATTAGACAGGGCACAGCAAAAGCAAATATATTTTTTAGACTTTTAAAGTGTTAGGGAGCTGAAAGTTCAAATGTCAAGAAAATGGAAAATGTTGGTAACAAATCAAATATCTTCAGGTGCCATTGATGAAGCCTCACTAAAAGTGTGACTTCAATTTTTCTGAGTTGTGAAACACATGCAGATTAATTGCAAAGCCACAAGAAGAAATTTACAAAGTAGATTTTGTGCAATTGTAAATTGACATCTAGTGCCACTAGAACAGTTAAATGAAAGATCTTCCTTGCAGATGATGTATGATTTTTTCACAATACAACAGTGGTAAGACCCCGTTTACACGAGCATGTGTATTTTTATAAACGAAAACGAAGACATTTCCCTACGAGCCTTTCATTTAGACGCAAACGGAGAATTCGCCCCGTAAAATGGTTATCCAAAAAAACTCCGGCCAAAGTGATTTTTTTGGAAAACTTTGTTTATGCGTTTGGTTGTAAACTGTGGTAAACGGAGTTTTGGGCAGCCAACGTCACAGTATGCGACAGAAGTACACCAAATGTGCGACCAATGTTTACATTTACATGTTCTCACGTGCGACTTTTCAGGGTTCTGATTGGTTAATGTGAGCTTGAGCTTATCGTTAGACTGCCACTGTGGTTTGGCGTGCTCATGACAGCATGTATGTACACGGGTTCGTGTAAACACATAAAAAAAATGTCTCGTGTAAATGCAGTTTTATTTGCAAACGTAGATGGCCAGATATTCGTTTAGGAAAACACTAAATAGCATGGTGTTGTGCAGCTTTCAACGGATATTCAGAGAGATTACCATTGTATGCTAGACTTCTACATAAGGGTGATGAGAGCATGTGCCAACATAAACACGCCTCTGTGCACACACTCTTCACATCTGGGGAAAAAGCCAGTGATGTTCCTTAAGCGTCCCTCTCTGTTATCGTGCGCTGTGTGACAGATAGATAGATACTTTATTGATCCCCAAGGGAAATTCAAGAGCTTGAAACATTAGAGACTTTTTGGTAAGGGCTGATAGTCACACAGCGCACGATAACAGAGAGGGACGCTTAAGGAACATCACTGGCTTTTTCCCATGTTGAATGTGCACAGCATGCAGAAACAACACTAGAAAAGCCACCTGATTTACATGTTCGGTAACAGAAAATAACTACAAAATTAAACAATTCACTACATGCCGCACAACCAGGGTAGGAATTTCACGGCGGCCACGACGGCCATGGCCGTTGTAGCCCCTTGCGTTGGCCGTGACGCCAATTTGAAAATCAGAGGTTTACAGGCCATGGTGGCCTTGGTGCCCCCTTCTTTCAATATTCTGCTTTGCGTCCTACTAATAGCGATATATATTTAGCCTATGGCCTGTCAAAACAATCTTAGCATTCACCGCGAATATTACGCAGTGGAGAAAGTGACAGTGCAAGAAATAAAGTGCGTCCAAATTCACCCATTCTTCTCAGTTGAACTACTCGCGAAGTAGCCTACTCATCACACAGACATCACTAGTATCACATGAAAGCGCTTTTGTCAGCTTTTAAACGATGTTAGCCGCTAATTGCTGTGGTGAACGGTTCGCGCGAGAAAAGTAAATAATATCATTCAATTTAATCATAAATTCTACTGAAGGTTTTGCGTCCATCTCCCTACCCATTCATCTCGGTGGAATACTTCACGAACCCCTCGTTTAACACATGACAAACCATATATCAGAATAAACAGCAGACCTTACCGAACACAAAAATGTAAAGCAGTCCCCTGTACAGTTATCCGTTTCAGAGTAATCCCGTTTTGAATTTGCAGTAAATTTCAACATACATGGATGTCTCCAATTTGGGCTTTAAGTTTTACACTGTGTTTACATTGTTCCACATTATTTCATAACGGGCCAAATACAAAATAAATATTACAAATGTCGCCTAGATATCGGTAAATCAGAGGACAGCTGACTGAGAGTTTGTGAAAGTAGCCTTAATGATCACAAACTGCTAAGCATGCATCTAGGCTATTTGAGTTTCTTAAAGCTGAGCTGTGCTTAAATTGTTCAATACATGATTTCATGACAGGCCAAATATAAAATAAATGTTAAATATAGCCTAGATATCTGTAAATATTAGATGATCAGATGATTTACAGTTATATGTAATGTCATGTTTCATGTTTTGTAATGTTTCATACAGTGATGCAGGTCTACTGCAGTGAATAGGCTAAATACAACTTTGATCATTTTTATAGCCTACTACTGTATAGTTAACTTTGGCCTTGGTGCCCTGACATGTGGCCTTTGTGCCCCCCACCAAATATGCCTAACTGAAGGTGAATGGTGAAATTCCAAGCCTGCGCACAACTAATGTAGTATATTTAGTTACATGTCCGTATAATAAACAATATGTTGGGAAAACTAACAGACCCTTCAAAACACGCATTATCGAACACAACAGTGCATTCAGACGTAAGGATGAGAAATCTCAGGTAGCTAGACATTTCGTTGAAGCTGACCACTCTCTATCCTCCCTTGCTTTCACAACAGTAGAACATATAAAACCTGCACGTAGGGGGGTGATCTAGAAAGGAAACTCCTACAAAGGGAATGTTATTGGATCTCCACCCTCAAAACTCTTCATCCGAGGGGTATGAATGAAGACTTGGTCATAACGTGTTTTCTGTAGGCGAATCATTAGATGCCCATTACTGGATATGCGACCTGTATGAGGGCATGCCCTTTACTCAATATTTTTTAAAAATATTTTTATTATTTTCATTATTGTCAATACTTTTAAGATCTTCTATTTGACATGTCTGCATAATGTTTATGGTAGTAGCCTATTGATGGTGGGTATGTTGTTTAAGAATTTCTATACGTATGTCTAAATCTACCTGTAGGGACCACACACTGTGATTTAATTAGTTCACTCACAGTCTTGGTGATTGGCGCGGGGACCTATAGGAGGCGTCAGCGCCTAATGACGTGTTTCTAAATTGAGACACTGACAATGGGCTAGGCCCAAAACGTTTGTCTAGTTTTGTTGGTCATGGCCTGTAATGCTTTCTCGGCACTTTAAATACAGTTTTTGTATATGACTCAGTCCCTGAGTGCAGTCTCTACTTTCCTACTTGAATGAACTTTATCTTGGAATTACACAAAGGGTTTCCATATCATAAGGATTAGATGAAAGGCACAGACGCCTCCTCTACCTACGCAATTTACCAGATCTACTTCATAGAAGCCCCAATGTACAGAATTAATAGCCCCCTGCCAGCAAATCAGAAAATAGTATTTATTGTCTCTTGGGGATACATTTGAGGGAGATTTCACCCCTGGGAATTTTTTTTTTTAAATTCTGGCTGCTAAACACATCATTTTAATTTGGGTGGGACAAAATACCTTTAAAGAGCAAGCAGCTCTGGCCATATCGGCTCTGGCTCACATGATGTGAACATTGCTTTAAATGCATTATCGCGAACAAGGGAAAGAAAAGAAAAAAGAGAAAGTTGCGAGGGTGGGATCGCCATGGCAACATAAAAATGTTTTAGATCTACAAAGGCAAAAAAGCAGATTCTCCCAAAGACCTCAGACTGAAACATTTTTATAATTTCTATCCACGCTCGCAACTTCCCAACAACATCTTCACCTGCTATGTTTCATAGCTTCAGAGTGTACCATCAAGTTCAAGAATGGACGGGAAACTTCCTACCACCAGAGGAATGGGGCTGGAGGATCCCGGACTCATGCATCATTCCTGACCATACTGACCACCTCAATGAGCACGTTTTTATGCCGAGAATAAACCGTTTTGAATCAGTTTATTGCCCAAATTCCGTTTGTCAATATTCCGTTTAACCTGTTTACATGCAAGTATAATCAGGGTTCTAAATTAACACCCGCCAACCTGCCAAATGCGGGTTAAAATTTATTTCAGCAAGTGTTAATTAAAACTTACTAGCCAGTTTGGCCGGTGATGCATGAAGCATTACATGCATGATGCATAAGGCTCTGTTCTCGGTCATATATCCCCCTGGCAGTACTTCCTACATTTCCCATGACCACTATGCCGTAATACTACATGATGACGTTTCATACGCCCATTGGCTGCGTGCAGTTTGCAGTGAAACCAGCACGAGAGACGATGGAAACGAACGGAGCGTCTACCAGAATTAGAAGAATGAATGGAGGCAGAGCAGGGAGCATAGACTGAAAGAGGAGGGAGTTAGCCAGTGAAGTAAAGTAAAAAGTACATAACACATGTACATAACACAAATACATGACGCGTTACGAAATATTAATGCAATTAACGCATTGTGTTACCTATTTCCTTTATGGGGGGCTGATGTCATGTAATGGAGGCCGCAAAACTTGAAGCAGCAAGATCGTTTATTTTATTGTCTGTGAAGTTAGCTGAAGATGGAACATGAGGAGCTTGTAGGCGAAAATTTTCCGTTTTAAAAAGTTGCCTGATCAGAAGCATCACGCACTGTGCGTAGGGGACCAAGAGACAGAGGAGGGACCAACATTTAGCCAATAAATAGTAGCTGTACTGCAAACTGTTTTTCACTCTTGTTAGAGAAAGTATGTCAACATGCACCAACAGCATGTTACATAAAGATAATACTTTTCGGGTCCTCTCTATAAAGATCCAACTTGAACGTAGGCCCTATGCTACTCCATTTAATTAATTGAGAACGCGTCTGAGCGTGCACGAGAGGGAGAGAAAACGAGTGGCAGGTTCCAGCTGGCTTGTCATTGTTGATGATAGGCTAATTGATTTGTCCTTTTTATTAAGTTAAGATTAAACTAAATGCGCCAGTGGTTGGGACAGACTTATGGGGGCGAGAAGAGGAATGAAGCAGGGGATGAGGATATTGACAGAGAAATAGATAGAGATCCCAAACATAAAATGAAGTTTTGCAATTTCTGTGTATATTTTGTGGTATGTATTCATGCCAACAATGTTAATAAAATGATCAAATGCATTCAGTGACACTCATGTCATAAACTCATAATTCTCTTATTTTCACCGGAAAAAATTTGGCTAGTAGAAATTCTGATTGGCTAGTAACTTTAGAAAGTTACCAGCGACTGTGGCGACTAAACCCGAGCTGTCGGTTCCAAAACACTGGTTACCAGTTAGTTCAATCAACCCTGTGTTAGATAACCTAGAGTTATAACCTAGAGTTGGGGGCAGCCGTGGCCTACTGGTTAGCGCTTCGGACTTGGAACCGGCGGGTTACCGGTTCGAACCCCGACCAGTAGGAAGCGGCTGAAGTGCCCTTGAGCAAGGCACCTAACCCCTCACTGCTCCCCGAGCGCCGCTGTTGTTGCAGGCAGCTCACTGCGCCGGGATTAATGTGTGCTTTACCTCACTGTGTGTTCACTGTGTGCTGAGTGTGTTTCACTAATTCACGGATTGGGATAAATGCAGAGACCAAATTTCCCTCACGGGAAAACTCTCAAGAGAGTATAAATACTTATACTAGAGTTGTGCTCGTTCATGGCGAACTTATAAAGGCATCATCTATTGAGAGTCGAAACCATGAGTGAAACCTGCGAAACGAAGAGCACCGTATTTTTCAGAGGCGGAGTAGCAAGTTCTCCTTGAGGCTTACAAGGAGGAGAGAACTTTAATAACAAAAAAAAGAGCAATACTTGAGCGTCTGCCAAGGAACGAGACCTTGCTTGGCAGAGAATAGCCTAACTGACCGTATGCGTACGTTTAGGATAGCCTATTTAATGTCAAAAGCACAATTAAATAATTCAGTGGACATTACATATTGTATTGACTGCTTTGAATGATGCTTTCTTAAACTAGCCTACCTTGTCACAGATTGAGTGGGCCATAGACTCCTTGAGAATCCCAATTAATGTAATTTTCTATTTTAACGCGGGTTCTGCAGCTGTGGGCCAAGTTAAACCTTTGTGCTCCACCATCGGAAGGGTGATGAACGTCGGAAGGCATGGGTAGCCTATCCTCTATCAAGTTCTCCTGCAATTGCACATATAACATTAAGTTACAGCCTACACATGAATTAGTCTGTAGTGGATCAACAAATTAGATTCCCGGTATATCATTCCTGGCATCGTGTAGGCCTACTGGGCCCTGCCATTTCGCCTCCACGTTTGTGATAAGATGTGAAGCATAATCACATATCATCTAGCAATTATTAAAGTAAAAATGTGTTTTAAACACCAACACCATTAAGAGACCATCCAAAAATAGAAGTGGCCTATGACCTGTCCATAAGACCTTAAGGACATTCTGAAAAAGCCAAAGCCTGTTAATTGAAGCTCACCAGCTAAGACAGCCTATCGTCGGTGCACATTTGGAAAACGTAATAAGTGATGCTGACCTGCCAGTTGGTGAAACTACACTTTAATGATCCTCGTGGGTTTGTGTCCAGGAAAACGAATGAAATTGCGCAAGAACTGCTTTAGCGCAAGGCAAACTTTACGCACCAACTGACAGCTTGCCAATATGCTCTGCGTCTCCAACACTACAAAAACTCCCAGTCGGAGAGCGTGTGTAGCCTATTAAAAAAAACATTTTATCCCAAATGCCATCAGCATTCTTAACCAAACTTAGTGACAACACGCATACCCGGTGGCACTGTTATGTAGTCTATATTTAAACTTATTTATTAATATCTGGTGAGCCAAAGACAAATGTGCACCATATGGTGTAGGCTAGCTAGCCTACATTAAAGATTTATTTTATTCTATTCTAATCCACCATGCGTAATGTAGGGATGGAGAATGCTTTTCAAGTAGCCTATATTTAGGATTCAGCTGAAAAACTCTAGCGCTCTTGAAAAACTCGTTTGGAAAAGAATGGATAGGCTATCATGTGATGTTGTGGTCTTATCGCCTTCTCACGGTGAATTGCACAGATGAATATTAGGCTACATGATTTTGTGCTTCTTTGTCAATCGGACCTTCGTCAAAATGAAACGCCATTGTGACAAGTGTAAAAATAGCGGCCTGGTTAAACATGCACTGAAATAACCGAACAAAATTGAACATAACCTGAACAAAACCTACCCCCTACCAGGTTAAGTTCAGAGCCTATGTTACCATAGTTACTTACATAGCCTGATCATTTTTGAGATTTCTGGAACTGAAATCCCAGGTTTACCGTTTACTCTGGGTTTACATACCCAGTTAAGTTCAGAACCTATATTATCATAGTTACTTACATAGCCTGATCATATTTGAGAGTTCTGGAACTGAAATCCCAGGTTTACCGCTAACTCTGGGTTAACATACCCAGTTAAGCCAGTAAACTTGCTTTCTGGAATGCCCCCCTGTATTTCACTTGTTCAGGTGTGTGTCAATAGCCAGCCTTATCAAGTTTTTAACAAATCTTTTTAAAAACGTTGCTATTACGACATTTTCTCCCGTCGATGAACTCCATGACATTTGCATGATTGCAAGTTTGTCTCCTCGTCTTTCCAAAAGTGTGGGCGTTGTTTCGCCTTGATTAGGAAAGTGCGTGAGACAACTGGTTACTTTTATCCTAATTCTGTGCGAATTGAGCAGTGAATAACAATGGTTATTTTCTCTTTTGATAATGGTCTAATTTCCTGGTTTTTACATAAACATAGTTGGTGGTTTTGTTTGTTTGTAATACTGTAAGCCTGGAAGAAAAAAAGTGCTATGGCCTACCTCCTATTTTGTATATTAAAGAGCCTACTGGGCTTTCTCTTCTACATCTGTCTCTTGAGTTGTGGTTTTAGTTACGTATTACGTATACCAGACCTGCCAACCTTGAAGAAATGTTATGAGTACAACCTCCCCCCCCCCCCCCACGCGCACAAACCCGACAGCCCACCGCCAATGTACGCTCCACCGTTGCCCACCCACCAGTGAGATACCTAACAATATAATACATAATAAACACATAATATACTTTCACCAATCAAGGTGTATTACTGTAGTTATTCCATAACTATATACAAGTAGACCAGGGATGGGCAACTTTGACATAGAGGCCATAAATATTTTCTTGTAGCTGTCAGAGGGCCAGATGTGACCATGCACATCCACCACTGGGATAAGTAGGACATCAGGAATCAGGAAAATTAAATATATGTCTGTAATGTGTATGAAACCAACATGCATTAATTTAATATTTTCTTTGCTCAAATGTATTTTTTATATTCCTTCTATTCATTAATGAACTTTTAACATCAACAAAAAATTATATATTTGCATTAATGTATTTTGGCAAGTAGCCTACACTGCCGTTCAAAAGTTTGGGGCGAATTAGAAATTTCCTTGTTGTCATCATTTGTTGTAAATGACTGTTGTGGAAAGAAAAGGCTGATCTTTAATGCGACATTACCCATTATCAGCAACCATTTATCCAATGTTCCAAAGTCAAATTCTGTTTACTAATCTGATATCATTTTAAAAGGCTAACTGAGAAAACTTTGGAGAACCCTTTTGCTATCATGTAAGACATAATGTAATCTGAAAACTGCTGCCCTGATTAAAAAAAAACAATGCAACTGATCTCAGCTGGAATTCTGTCTATAATGAAGTGGAATGGAAATGTCTAAGTGACGCCAAACTTTTGAACAGTAGTGTAAGCTACATTTTAAACTCCTACATCAAAATTCTCTGATATTCCATTACTTTGCCCCCCCCCCCCCCCCCCCCCCAAAGATACAATTTCCCTGACGTCCCATGTCTGGAATAAACTTTATTAAAATGCTATTATTCCTGAAATTCCATGACCTGGGAACCCTGCCTTAGGCTACTTTAAGGTCGGCTATGACGGCTATATCCACTACAGTAGGCCTAACACTAATCAACTGGAGAAGTTTCATAGTGATAGCTATTAATTGAACATTTTCCCCAATTCTTGAATTTCCCCTTGAGGATCAATAAAGTATCTATCTATCTATCATCTATCTATCTATCTATTCTACTCAATTTACTTAGAATGTTGGGCACAACTTTGGCCTTTAGTCTCGAAAAGAAACATGTTCCACTCCATCTACGGCGGTAGACTTTTAGCATATGATTCAGGAGGGTATTAGGACCAATAAAAACTATGAGACAGTTCTGTTGCATTTTTTCTTTCTTTCTTTTTGGGCTAGATTGACTGGCCTATAAGCCACCATCCTCTCTCTCTCCGTCCCTCCCTCACACACACACACATGCGCGCGCACACTCATGCCTTTACATTCTCACTTCACCCGTCGCACAGACTAAACTAAACGCAATTGGCTAAACAGGCCAGTCTATCGAGTGTGGCAACATGCGTGGAAATAACTCACGCAACAGCAACAGGGACTTTGCCAGATAATCGTGGTTAGGATCTAAATGTTAGCCTATCCGGGTACATTAGGTGTTTTATGAAATATGTGCTAGGCTAATTAAGGCTATCATCTAGATAATTTGTTCAAACAACTGTTTATTTATTTTTATTTTTATATGGATAAGCTAAATGGGGTAGGCTATTTTTGTATACAATCAACTCTGGTGTGCATGTGCATTTGAGACGGAGGAGACAGGAACAGGGGGGATTTCACTTCAGCCTACCTACCGCACACGCACATGATGTTAACCGAGAACGTTTAGCCTATCTATCAAATTTGACCCGACCCACCCACGACCCTCGATTTTACCTGGAAGTCTCACCCGAACCCGCGGGTGAATCCGTGGGTCCCGCGGATCATAATCCGGCTCGCGCAACACTGTAGCCTACACGCCTCTGTGCCAGTAGCATTTTGAAAATGGCAAAGGGGAGGGGGGACTCCCCCTCAATATGGTCAGAGTAAATTGCCAAGTTACTTTGCTTACTTTGCTGAGTTACGGGGATAGGATGCTGGCGAGGCTGACGCCGCTAAGTCTAGCTTGTTTTTATTTGACTTGACAAGAAATGTTATGGTTTATTGTAAATATTCATCAGATAAATCTATAGGCTATTATTTAGTTTAATTACTTCGGTGAATATTGTTATTTGTATTGCATTTTCCCCGTGGTAAATCAGTAGGCAATTGGATTGCAAGGACTGTCACTGCACTAAGCGGTCGATAAAGTTACTGCTTACATCGCTACGTTGAGGGCATCAGCTGCCTGGCTCCTCTATCTGTTGGATGCTTGTTCTTGTTCGCCATCTCTCCCTCCGTCTCGTCTGGTATCTATGGACTTGTTGCTGTTGGGTAGGATATCTAGTCGGTTGACTAACCAGCTGCAGGTAGGCTACAGTCGGTTGACTGTCCAGCTAAACTGAGAGGTGGTTTGGTGTGACAGCGCCAACCCCGTTACAGTTCCACACTTCAGACTGATGATTTCAACTTAGCCTATACGGAGCTTTTAGCAACGGGGGACCTTCACTACACAGCCCTTAAACTTCGGTAGCTCAACTCCACCAATGGCACAGCGGGGATACTCCAGAGTCCAGAGGAAACGCTGCACCGAGGCTTATGTCGCTCCTTCACTATCCAGCGAGCGACAGAGCATCCCAACTTGGCACAACCTACATCTCCACGGACACTCCTGTCAACTATGCGGTTTTCCAGAGCAGTCCGCTCCCGTCTCTACATCAGCAGCAGAGTGAACCTTCAACATCCAGAGTCTGAGAGGGGCTGCTCTTCCTGTGGTTAAAAGTTCTGCTTCAGTGAGATCACGTGATTTGAACTTTGCTACATCTAGCAGCTCAGGTGAAGCCTCGCACCCTGAAACATCAACTTAGAACAAATATTCAGACTCAACGTGAGATGAGATCTTGATTTGTTTGTTTCTTTTTAACTGAGACTTGGCTTAGCCAAGGGGAATTTTGCCCTCCCAGTACACCTTTAGCTCATAGTAGCCATGCAGTTGTTTATAAGGATTGTTTAATGCTGGCACTGAAAGATTCTCAAGTTTTGAGGTTTTTATGTTAAAAAAATCTTTGAAGTCCCTGTGCTCTGCATTGTTGTTTATCGACCCCATAAACATTGCATGGCAGCTTTTTTAATGGAATTTTCAGATCTTCTTCTCATCTATGATAAGATTATTGGAGATTTTAATACTCATGTTGATGATTCCAAAAATTGTTACTCAGCTGAATTCTGCAATATTACAGAATCTTTTCATTTACTTATAGCATCTAGGACCAACTCTGGGCATATTTTAGATTTAGTTTTTTCTCTTGGCATAGAGCCGAACAATGTTTTGGTGAAAGAACTACAGTATTGGTGTCAGACCACCACTATAGGCCTATCATCTTTGATAGTGGGTCATTCTGTGTGAAATCACCCAATTACAGCAAAATTGGGGAGGTCACTCTCTCCGAAAAAATCTGAAAAAATTCACAGGTGTTTGTAGACCAAACCTATACATAAATCTTAAATATGACTGCTTTTCGTTGTCTCTGTACTTGTACTCTGCACAATGACAATAAAGTTGAATGTAGGCCTAATCTAATATCTATAAATAATCGTTGCAAAACTACAGCCCTTTAAAACTTCGTCATTTTAAGCACTGTGCACAATCCTTTTTTGTTTAACCTCCAACATTATTGGCTCTTTTGGTATTTCACACACATTAGTGAATAGGCAAACTATGTGAATATAAATACGATTTCCCGTGGAGTTCAAAACTCCAATCAGATCAGACGTATCTTGTGTAATTTCCCTTCTGCAAAGAAAATGGCTATAACGTCTATATGTGATATAGCGCCACTGTGGTAGAAAGTGGTATTGCTACAGTCAATCCGAAGTCAGTGGCTTTACTGACAATATTTTCTAAAAATCATATCTCAATAAACTCAGCAACAAGCCCACATTTTGGACAGATAATCCTCACATACAGAATGATATATGGTACAATTAAAAAAAGATCCTGTCAAATGTCCATGTGGTGAAATGAGAAGATGAAAACGGGCTTTTTGAAAATCAAGCCCAATTTTTAAAAAAAAATGCTCCGACAATATGATCATGATACAAAAGTTAATGCATAGACATGATCTCATAATCCATATATGACTGGAAACAATCTGATAAATTTGTGTCACATACATTTTGAATGAGAAGCACTCAAAGGTGGTGGCCTTATTGACCACAGTGGAATTCAATGGAAGAGTATCCATCATTTACAGGAAAAGATGTCAAACAAAATTTGTTACATTTTAAACAAGCCAGTCAAGACCGGTTTTCAGAAGGGTTTTACTGTACAACACATAAGAAACAAGGCACCAAAGCAAGACGAAACTGAGGAAATTGCATTAAAATACAAACACAACAGGAATGCAAGTTTAACATAAACAGCAGTACACAAACATCAAGGAATGTGAAAATTAAAGTAAAAGTTTAAAAAAAGGCAGGAAACCATTATCACACTCACATTGTATTTTGAGATAATGTGTTAAACTTAAATTGGACTTTGGCTTAGACAAAAGGGCACATGCTATGAATTGATTTCTTGATGTTACAGAACATAAAGTATAATCAGTTTTGCACAAATTTGAGGAACAATGTGTTCATGTTTTCCAGGTCAGTAGAACTGATGGTGTAATTACGAGCACTATACTGCCTTGAGCACCAGGTGCACTGATAAGACAAAAGGCATGTTGAAAGGGCACCCATTCATCTTTTCGAGATCTGGGCCAGGACTGATTTTTTCATAAACGATGCTCATCTGAACGGTCTTTGATATTTCCCACGGGCCAGTTGCCATCATAAATGCATGCAGCATATTTCCCTGGTTGGAACTGATCTCAACCCTGCACATCTCCCTCTTTACCCATATTTACAGTAATGTAGGAGTCAAAACGCTCAGCCAATTTGAATTTTTGAGCATTTTCTTGTATTGGATTTTGTGAGGCAAAGAAAAAAACAATACCATGTATGTGTTCCTGTGCCCAGCTATACATGTCATGTGGTGCAAGGATCTGTTTGTCTAGAGTGGCTTGGCACTAAACCATCACAGGGGCTCTTCCCATGGCTGGTTGCAAAGAAATGCCATTCAGCATGTAGACCATGGTCATCAAAATGGTTGCAAAGGTTGGCAACATTTTTGAAATTCTTGTACTGGCCAGCCCCATCACTGAAGTAAATTACTTTCCTCAGATTTTCAAGATTCTGTTTAACTGCAGTTAACACTTCAGTTATGAATGCATGAACGGCATCATGTTTTAAACAGTCTGATATCACACATGTTCATGCATTTCAGGTCTGAAGTTGGTGAATCCCTGAGGTACATTACAAAAGGATTACATTGCCAGTGAATTATCCAAATGATGTCCCTGAAAGGCATCTTGCATGATGAAATCATAATTTTCAGCGCAATCAAGCAGGATTATGGGTTCGCTTGAGTCAAGTTTGTTTTTTAATGTACTGTATTTAAAGCGTCAGTCTGAGCTTTAGCAATGAAGGATTTACATATCGTGTCAATGGAATCTTCCACAGCACTCTTATAATGCCTCTTTGCTAGGACAAGTGTCACAAGCAGGTAATGCTGGCACCAAAAATGTTGTATTTTGGTGGTGTTGACAGACACACAGAATGTGTACCTTTTGGACCCACAGCTACACACCATTTTGGCCTCAATTTGCAAAATGTGGGGAATCCAAATTTGTCAGGATGGCCAACTTTGACAGCTGCATACAGCTTGCTTAGATTGGCCAAACGCTTCTGCTTGTGAATTTTGCCTTCATCTGTAGTGACAGACAAATATTCCTTCTTTCCAGGGCATACTCTGGAAAATTCATCTGATTCAAAAAACTGCTGAACCTTTTATTTTGTCTCTTCTGACATTGCATGGCCTAACTTCCTCTCTGGCTCAGCTAAAACACCTTCCTCCCTCTTGAACAGCCTGCCACGTCTCACCAAATATTCGCTTACTCCAAATGAGGTCTGGATTTTCTGTTTACTCCAGCTGTTAGGAACTAGAGTTAATATATTATTTTTTTCTTTCCTTCATGATACATTTTTGTGCAAGAGATTCCACAGGCTCTCTAAAATCCTTACAACTACTACAGTCATCTAGATCGGTCTCAACATCAATTTGCGTTATGTTCATCAAGTGACATACCTTGTCCTCAGCAGCAGTTTTCATTTATTTGACCTTTCTTTTAACATCATTTTTTTTTCACTGTGCCCACATACTTGATTGGTGAACAGCCTAATTTGCTGAGAGAAATGTTCAATTCTTGTCGAACATTACCTGCAGGTTGGAGGGCTTTTGTATGAAAGCTGCTTGGTCCAGCTTCTGCGGGTGGTTGACAGTCACTGTTTGGTTGATCAGCTTTGATAAGCTCTTTCCAACAAGATGAACAGAGTTTCTGTCCAGGTACCAGGCCGAGTATTTCGGCGTTGTCCTCATTTAAACAGCGGAGGGATCCTGTAAAATGAAAAAAAAAAAAAAACAGTGAAATTTGCAAACTATTTGCTGCTGTGTATTGATTTATTTTCTAATTAATTTATATGGAAATAAATGAGCATGCTTTTGGAACTAATGCCCTTTTAATAAACACTTTTAAAGAGGTATTTTAAAAAGATACTTAGGAGCCTTCTTCTTTTTATGAATGCCTCATGCCCCTTGAGCAAACTGATCAACATCTTGGACAATGACTGTCATCCACTCCACAGCACTACAAAGCAGAAGAGTTTGATCAGCTGGAGACTATGCTCACTGACATTCACAACTGACAGACTGAGGAAGTCATTTGTCACCATATTTCCTGACCTGTCTCACCACCTGCCTATACTTACATCACCTGCCTATACGCAAACTGCATTTTGTTGTCTTTGTACTTGTACTCTGCACAATGACAATAAAGTTGAATGTCATTAAAAAAAGAAAAACATCAGAATTGGCCATTGTGTATGGAGGAATATCTTCCAGGTGAATGGGCAACAAGAAATCACTCATACTAATCATCCAAATATTTTGTTTACCAAGCTCAATTTTGAGTTTTAAGCTTGCTAATTAGCATAATTCACATACTTTTTGGTTTTGCCATCAGATATCATAGGAATTGCAAAAAATAAGGCATTAATATACTCTTTATGTATCATGTTGTAGGACAGGACAGGAATTACCCCAATGACTCTCAAGTAGCAAATGAAAATAAGATAAAATTAAAATATAAATTGAAATAATAGCTAAAATTCAGTATGACGTTTAGAAGCAAAATAGATTCCTTGATAATAAATTGCTAGAATAGTAGGTGACTGCTGCTTTTTCTGTAGGAAGTACTTTGTCACTAACTATTATGAAGAGTTGTCAGTCTTTACAGAGGATTTACACTGTATTTTTTTTACTGTAAAGGCGACTGTGCTTGCCTAGTTAAAACATCTGACTGGTGCTCTTTCCTATCATTCAAATCCCAGCCATGCAAAACAATTGTGTGCATGTTTGAGGGTTGCTGAAGAGTGCTATGGAGATTGCATTATTTGCAAATAAAAATAAAATTTAGACAAGATATCCTTTATAGTGCAACAAAAAGAAACATTCTCCAGTGCATCATTACTGCATATGATGCTGAAAGGGAAGTGGACCTAGGACAAATCCTCAGCTATGAACTGATTAATGTCCCTGTACTGTAGCTATTGCAGATAGCGATGGTTATTTGTGAAGTGGAAATAAGTCATCCTCACTCAAGTGCTGTCTAGCAATGTGGATTGTCCAGTAGTGATCACTACAAAAACTGCTCATTCAACACTGGTAATAGATGCTCAAGATCTAGTTATGTCTTTAGGGCACCCATCTGACTGCAGCACATTAAAGTATGCAGGAAAGTTTGTAAGAAACTTTTGTATTGTTATTTGGTATTTGTTATGTGGTAGCAAATGATTTGACTTGTTGACTATCAAATAAATAGACCTAATGTAGGAATGCACACAGATATTGCAACAGATACGCTCAGGCCAATCCAAACTTTTCTCATCTGTTGTTCCTCGTTGGTGGAACACACTGCCAGTTTCTACAAGGGCAGGGTCATCTCTCTCCATTTTCAAAAAACTCCTGAAGACCCAGTTCTTTAACATCTCCTCTCATAGCACCACTTACAACAAGTCTTGCCGATCCTAGCACTTACCAGCCATCTTGAACTGACACTCAACTGTTTAAAAACAGCACTCACTGATGCACTTATTCTTACTGTACTCTACCGTTTTTAAATTGGCCTAAAATTGTTGAGAGAATTGCTTTAAAACTTAACTGTTACCATGTTGTTAATCGCTTTGGTTAAAAATGTGTCAGCCAAATGTAATGTAATGTAATGTAATAATGGTGTAGGCATATCTGATTAAGACCCAAAGAGTGGTTGAAACGTACTTATTAAATTACACTGGGAGCAAAGAAGACTATCTTCACTTTTTTCCCTTTGCAACTGTCAAAGAAATCCCATAAACACAGAAAGGCCTAGGATATCCTACATCAGATGGCCTAAAGATTAGGCTCTTCTGCATAGCATTAAGTGATTTGCATGCAATAATTTGAACACTGACCTTGATCTAGCCTACTTTGGCTATTTAAAGGTAATTTATTGCCAAAACATCACACAATATAAATGAGCTATAGCAAACAATAAAGGACTTAATCACACACAAACTACTATTTTACTGACTACAAAAATAATAATTATGTAGGAAGTTTTGAAGTTTAAAGTGCACCAAATTCAACACAAATGACTCAATACACTTGGAGGAGGCCTGTGTCTTTTCCAGATATTTTAGGATTTGGATATCGCTTCAGTATCGAGTATCAAGATATTTATGATATCAAGATATTGTATCGAAGTCATAATTTTGGTATCGTGACAACACTATGCCAGAGCCACTCTGTTTTCTAGATGTCGAGGATCGGAGGCTTTACCACCAACAGGTGATGCTGCTCAATGGCATATTAGAAGAGCACATTATCAAGCTCTAGTATGGAGGCAAGCACACATACCAAATCCAGTGTTACTAGAAGTAAAATGTTTTTTACTTGACGGTTGTTGCTGACGGTAGATGCAGTTCTGCATTAGGCTTATTCCCGCTATCTAAGTTCATATGTACTGTAGGATATATTCTGAGTTGAAGGTCTGTGCAATTTGTTATTGTGATGAAATGCATTAAACACCACGAGTGACTCACTATGTTAGCAATAAAAATATGGTTGTGTTTTGATTAGAATTTCCGAGTTTATTACATGTTAACTGTAATCATGTTCCCATTAAATATGTTAATAAACTATAGTATGGCTTATTTAATGCTCAAACATGTATTTAGAGAACACTTTTATTTGGTTTTAGTGATTACTTTTGAAATCAACCCAATTTAGGGAAAAATAAGCAAAAATAATTGCTATTTTTTGTTAAAATGCTGATTATGCAGCTTAGAACTCAGAATTGAGCTTGGTAAACAAATATTCAGAATCAGCACCCTCAAATTAGGTAAGAAGGGTGGTTTACCAACTTTTCCTCAAATTTGCCGTCAGAAGTTCTCTTCTGTGAATCTGCTCTCCCTCTATGAAATATGCAGTTATATATTTGAAGTACAGAAACCTTAACAATGGATGAAGTTATGTTGAAAATTATACATTTTTCTGGATTTTGGACATATTACAGTGAAATGTTAGAGTGTGTGTTTAAAATATCGCTTTTTCCAATACATCCAAATCCTGCCAATAGCCACCAACGAAAATGTATTATCGCCATACTGTATACAAATCTCAACCAGAAATGTCCACTTCAAGTAAATGTAATATGTACTTCAGTTTCCACATATACTATACACTGCAGGTAGTTCACATATGATTAGTGAGCTAGTGGGTGTAAAACAAACAAAAGTAATACAGCAAATGCATACCAAAACAAATTTTTCAACCTGACTGACATTATTTTGATTTGCCTAATTTATATTACAATGAGGACAGACACATTGGTTTTCTAATGATTGTTTACTGATCTTTGCAAAGACGAAGAATGACAGTAACCCCAGACTGCTTACACAAACTCCAAACAGCGTCAGCTGAGGCCAGTGTTACAGAGGTTGTTCACAACAACAAAAACAAAGCTATGAAGCATCACTTCTAGCTGAAACATCATTTCTAGTACATGCATGTGATGTGTAATACACACACATATATAGGCATGTGATGTGTAATACACACACATATATAGGCATGTGATGTGTAATACACACAGATATATAGGCCTATAACATGCATGTGATGTACACATATATAGGCCTATAACATGCATGTGATGTACACATATATAGGCCTATAACAGTAATACAATATCTAAATAATAGAAAACTGAAACACTAACAACTAAATCACTGATACCTAAATAAGAACACAAAGAAGGAGGGAATGTTGGGGAAATGATGGTTGGAGATGTCATCTTTCAATAGTGTGCCAGTTGGTGGAATATGGACAACCACATCAGCATAGCTGTGTCCAGCCTATCCAAGTAGGGCCTGGATGGCAGTTAGCTTTCTTACAACTCCTCCAATCAAAACATGCACATGTGGAAACACAACACATCAACACTTTGAAGAACAAAAACAAAGCTCAGCACACCTGTTCTGTGCATCAGCAAAGTTGGAGGGTCAGTTTATGAAGCATCACTTCTAGCTGAAACATCACTTCCAGTAGGCTACATGTGATATATATGCAATATATATGTTATATATGTAAAAAAAATACTATTAACTAAATAATACAAAACTGAAACACTAACAAATAAACATGTAATACCTAATTAATAACAGACATATGGCGGGAGTTGGGGAAATGATGGTGATATAACTTACACGACTACTCGAATCGTTCAATTTGCCTTTGAAGCTGTGAGCTTCTCCATCATCAAAATGCGGTTGATTTCATGAGGTTACACATATTGTGGTTAATAGTCTCAGTCTGAGGGTTGATCGCTCTGCCCAGTGCTTCAATCATGCCGGGCAGGGGTGCGTTTCCCAAAAGCATCGTTGCTAACTACGGTAGCAACTAACATGGTTGCAACTATGTAAGTACGATACAACTGTTCCCCAAAACGATAGTGTGAACTATGGTGGTAGAACTTACATAGTACAATGCATCGTGACACTGCGTCAGTGTTTCCCAAAACCATAGTAGCAACTAACGTTCGCAACCACTATCGTAAAGTTGTGTAGTTACAGCTACACCTCTCGACCTGTAGTATGTAGTAAGAACCATAGTTGGAGACGACGTAACCCTGATGACGGAACACGCAGCGGACAGATGGATGAGAGGTAGCCATTAAACGATCCCATAACATTGCTGTGGGATACCATACCATAGCATTGCTGGAGGCTACAATTGCACATTACTGGACAACGTTATGTGGTACAGTGGAAAGTGAAGTGTTGTGGAGTTAGCCTACAACAGAGCGGCCTGTGGTGAAGTGTTATGGTGACCGCAATCATCTGTGTTGTTATTATTCGTGAATTTACATGTAGCCTAATGCTAATGTATCAGCACAGATTCTTTCGAACACCCATTAAGTTATCTGGTGATAAAGCTTTTGAATCCCAACGGTATTGTTATGTGAGGCTAGCATTGTAATTGTTATAAAAGGATAACATTACATTGTAGTCGTATGTTAAGTGTGTTTGGATGAAGCATCTGCTAATCATACACATAGCTAACGGTATATGGACTCTACAGCCCATTATGATGTGGTGAAGTGACTGTGCTGTGGCAGAGACTGTAGCGTGTGTGCTTTACATGAGAGAGGTCAGGGGTTCAAGACTGAGTCATGGGTGTGAGGTGAGTATGCCTGTGGAGTGGGGTTTGTGTTGTATCTTGTCTGATCACAAGCTATGTTTAGCGGGTGTATAAGTTAGGCTACTCTTAGTTATTATATGATCTTGATATTTGAACACATAGCTGAATTATGTTGGTACAATGACATTGGAGAATGCTGTTGTGAAGTTGAGTAGCCTCTCGCTTGGAGAACTTTAAGACCTCTGGGACTTGGCGGATAAGTGAGCATGCAGAGTGCTGTGGTCAGTGTCAAAATGTGACATGATTTTCACTGATTTAACTTGTCCTTCATGGCCCAGGTATGCGTAGGCCTGTCATGGGAGGCGGAAAAATGGTAAGTTGCCTTTGCTTTGTGACCTTTCAATCTGTGTATGTATTTTGATGTCATGGCTCATAGGAAACATGTGTGTGTGTGTGTGTGTGTGTGTGTGGGAGGGATCATGGTGAGAAAGTGATGGTGGGAAAGTTAAGTACATTTACCCCCTCACCCCCACCAAACTAAAAGAAATGTAAAAAACATAAACAAAAGGGGAAAGAAACAGGGAATGTGGCAGGGAATTGTGGGGTTTGGGTGTTTAGGGGCCAAACATATGTGCAACTAATTCCCAGTGTGCTTCCAGACCAGCAGGAAGGTGTGCAGCAGCCACTGGAATGACCTCTTCCACCTCCTCCACTGACAGCTCCTCATCAGCCGGCAGTGGGGTGTGATCCTGAAGGGCCATGTTGTCACCAAAACTACACTGCACGCCTTTGCAGGATGGAGCTTCAGGACCACCAGCGCACCAGCGGATTTGCTCACACACCTAAAGCGCCGTTTCCACATGCCCAGGGCCCTCTCCACAACAACGCAGGTCCAGCTATGGGCGTTGTTGTACTGCGCCTCTGCCTCGCTGTTGGGCTCCTTGATGGAGCAGTTGACATGCTAGTGTTATCATAGGGGTTTGATGGAATAAAGTAGGTCTTGAAGTAGGTCTTGAAATGTCAGTGCACTCAGGGGATATAGACATGCTTTTGAAAACAACAGTATAGACTTTGCTACTATCTCAGCAGCAGAAGCATGTGACGTGTAATCCAAAAAAATCCTAAAGTCAGGAGAACATGATTTTCCTAACACTGACTTTATCCCATGTTAGGATGTCTGTACTTGAAATGTAGGCAAATTATTGCATATTTCATGACATAATGGATCCTTTATAGGCTATCTGTATGGACTACATCATATTCTGGAATATTTCCCAAAGCTTTTGAGGGGATATGTAGGCTATTAATTCAGATTTGTTTTGCCTTTTCCCCTGTAAAAATCCTGTCATCAGCATATAATATACATAAACAAACATGCAGGGTGATCACACACAAAAACTACGGTAACACTTTCTACATGAATAAGACCCTATTATTAACAGATATAAGTTTACTGAGTAATTAAAGGGTGCAATGAACTAAGTACCGAGTCTAGCATCTTTACCCCATATGCACAATATTATAAATTACTATGTTAATGTCACAGGTGTTATTTGTCAGCTTTAGGTAAAGTAGAGCAAATGAGGTGTTGTTATAAATAGATATAAGATTATTATAAACAAATATGAGGCACAATGAAATGATGCCAGACTCAGTACTTAGTTCATTTCACCCTTTAATTACTCAGTGAACTTATATCTGTTAATAAAAGGGTCATATTCTTGTCACTTTACTTAGAACTGACAAATAACACTTATGATATTGCATAGCTGTTTATAATTGTGTGCTATAGGGAGATGTATAACTTATAATATTATTATAACTTTATTACATATACTTATAGCTATAGATAGGACTACAGTTACAGTAGAAGTCAAAAGTCTTTATGCATCACTATACGCATTTAGCAGAGCAAAGTAGTTAAGATGCATCATAAAACTGACGAGTAGGCAGATCTTGACATATGTATAATGCATTATTCAGATTAAAATTATAATCATTCATAATTAGTTGTCATAATACATCATGACATTGGTCAAGTTGGTTATGACGTCTTATGAATACATATAGATGGTAATAATGAGCATTACAATGCTGTATAGACACCTTATAAAATATTATGAATGCATTCATAGGGTGTTATAAATACAACCTTCAAACTACTAATTCAATGCCATTACTTATGTTCTAACTGTATGGTGGTGTACCTACACAAAATCATTCTGGGGCCGTATTCACAAAGCCTTTTATCTTACCACTAGGAGTACTCCTAAATCGCACTAAAAGATTTTAGCTAGGAGTTTTCTCTTAAAAGTTATTCACAAAACCTTTCAGACCTACTCTTAGTAAGGAAAAATGACAACTCCTAAACTAAGAGTGAGTCTTTGTTGCTATGGATGACGTCATTACTCATGCACGAGCTTGACTGAAGTGACCATCTTGATTGGCTGATGATTGTAATGCAGGAATGATTCCAAACACCTCTCTTCCGATGATGACTGACAGGTGACAGGTCGGAGAATGTGTGCGCTACACAAGTAGTGCAAAGGACGGAAGATGATTAATAACTGAATAAAAAGGCCTAGCCTAAATGAATAAAGAGTAAGGCAAAACAAATAGCCTAGTAGCCTAATGAAACATAGGCCTACGGATTGATGCAGTATCTTTGCAACATTATTAAATTAATCTGTCAAAGAGGAGACCATTTTAATTTGATTCACAATGAAACGTTACATTTAATTTACATGTTAACAATGAGTAGTTTTGGTTGTTGGTGGCGTTATTGCATACCTTTTATGAATGCAAAATTGTTCCCCCGCGATTGTAAGCTCCTGTTGCCGCATAGGCGACGCATTTCAAAACATGCAACGTGAAATGCCACAAAAAGCTGTTTGTGAATAGGTCTTAGTGAGTTATTTTTAGGAGTTGTTCCTAAATTCGCCACTTAGGAGCTACTTTTAGCCTTAAAATTCTTTGTGAATACGGCCCCTGAAATGTAGGCTATTCCCCTGTGCCTCAAGGACTTTGGTTCTGACAGTGATAATGGTGGCAGTTCACTTGTTTCAACATCATCATATAAACATAGCCAACTACTTCATGATGACTTCAGGCCAAACCATATTACGACTCATCCTTTCATGCATGACTGTAATAGGCTAAATGACAGTTGTAATGTGTAATTTTCTGTCATGCTACTTGGCAGACTAAGGGTGTTGTAAGGTTGTTAGGATGTTCAGAACCTACATTCACATCATTGTGCAGAATAAAGTAATGGTTGTTAAAATATGTCTAAACCTCACCTCATATGAACCTCACATGAATCTCACACAATGTGAACCAACTTCATGCCATTGATGCCGTTCTCATGGTTCTCACAATAACAATAACATTTCAGGGGTCCGATGGTTTGAATCTGGATACCTGATAATAGATAGTTGCCCTGTTTGGGCTAAACCTTGCACCTGCAAGGCTAGAACATACCCGGTTGCGTTGATATTGGCCCTTACCAAAAAAACAGCAATAATCCCTTGCAAGGTGTAACTGCCATACAGTTGGTGTACTTTATATATTTTTCTTTTTGTTGGAGGGGGGTGAAGCCACCCCTAAGATGATCAAAAGCCCCCCTAAAAATATATAGTAATAATATGCATCCAAATTCACATGTATTATTCTCTGTCGAATTGCTCATGGAGTACTTATCTCACATAAATCACACAGATGTCACAAGAAAGAGCGGAACCGGTGCTTTCCAATGATATTAGTGGCTGGTGCTGTGATAAACGGTTTGCGAGAAAATTAACGTTGGACATACAACATCTCTAGGAGTTCTAGAAATCTAGGAGTTGTTATCGACAACCAACTAAACTTCTAGGAGTTTCTAGGAGTAGGAAATCTAGGAGTTGTTATCGACAACCAACTAAACTTCTCAGATCATGTTGCCTCAGTCGCCCGGTCATGCCGTTTCGCACTCTACAACATACGGAAAATCAGGACTTACTTGACTCAAGATGCTACCCAACTTCTGGTTCAGGCAATAGTCATCTCACGACTCGATTACTGCAATGCCCTCCTGACAGGTCTCCCAGCCTGCGCAGTGAAACCACTTCAGATGATCCAGAACGCGGAGGCGCGCCTGGTCTACAACCAACCCAAAAGGGCACGTTACCCCGCTGCTCATCCAGCTACACTGGCTACCTATGGCGGCCCGCATCAAATTCAAGGCTCTAACGCTTGCCTACAAAGTAGTCTCCGGTTCTGCTCCCACCTACTTGAATGCCCTCATACAGACATACGCTACCTCCAGACCGCTGCGCTCCTCAGACGAACGACGTCTAGCTCTACCACCGGTACGCTCAAGCCAATCCAAACTTTTCTCATCTGTTGTTCCTCGTTGGTGGAACACACTGCCAGCTCCTACAAGGGCAGAGACATCCTTCTCCATTTTCAGAAAACTCCTGAAGACCCAGCTCTTTAGAGAACATCTCCTCTCATAGCACTTACAACAAGTCTTACTGATCCTAGCACTCACCAGTCGTCTCAAACTGACAAGTAACTGTTAAAAACAGCACTCACTGATGCACTTATTCTTACTGTACTCTAATGTTTTTAAATTGTCCTAAAATTGTTGAGAACTGCTCTAAAACTTAAACTGTTTACTATGTTGTTAGTCGCTTTGGCTAAAAAGCGTCAGCCAAATGTAATGTAATGTAATGTAATGTAATGTAATCTCCACCCATTGGTACTCGTTGGTAGCCTATCACAAACGCTTTACAACACAGGGCAAACCATCAGATTAACCAGCAGACTTTACCGGACACGACGATATGAAGCATTCTTCTGTACAGTTTTGAAATTGCAGCAAATCTCTACATAGTATCCAAGTTTGAGCTGAAATTCGAATGTTATAGGCCAAATAATTAACTTGGTTTCCATAACAAAGAATCAAAAGTTGATCATAGCATGCACAGATCAATTGTGCTTTTGAATAGATATTTCTACCATCATGCTTCAAGTGACATAAATGTAACAATCATGACATAACATAGCAAGTATGATCACATCATACTTTCGCAGATATGGGCATCCACTGTCTTGAAAACGATACAGCATAGCCCTAACTATAGATGGCCCTTACAATGACCAAAGAGAACACAACGAAACAGCGTAAACAGATAATACGTTAATACATGCGAGATAAGTCTCACCGCCAATGTCTACAGTATGACACAGTAAGGCAGCGGCAAGTTTCACCTTGTATACCCTCCTGACTACCAGCAGTTCAATTTTGTCCTCTCTAGAGGACCTTTATAAACCGGAATATCTCCCACACCATACATTCTACTGAGCTAATTCCCTTTGTTCTCTAAAGAGGACATTTAGGGCTTTTAAATGGTATCACATGTATGGGGGTGGGGTTTTGGGAACTTCCTCTTCAAAGAAAATGGCGGCCATCACCACAAGGACATTTTATGGAAAGAAGAAAAGTAAGTGCTTAATCAAGTTAGTTGAGCATTTAACATTTAAAATGTTGTTGTTGTTTTTTCTATGAATCTCTTAGAAACACTTTTTCTGAAGTAATGTAACAATGTTTTACCATCATAGGAGAGTGTTAAACAATTGTCCTCCGCAGTGGACATTTGTAGTTACTACCTCCATTTTGTTCTCTATTTTTTTAAAATGAGAAGGAAAGGATTCATTGTCAGAGGCAGAAAGAATTTTAATGAAAATGGTTGATGTCAACTCAGATACCCAGGTGGTATCGTCTTGGATTTTGTGGTGTACCAAGGCAAGACCACCTTCAGAGTCACAGAGGGACGGGGCATTGGATAACAAGCTGTCCTTCATTTGGCTGATACCGTTCCCATAGGAACCCAACTGTTCTTTGACAGGTTCTTTACAACTGTCCACCTCCTGGACACCCTGATGGAGAAAGGGTTAGCAGGTACTGGAACTCTCACGAAGAACAGAATTCCAAAGGAATGCAACATTATAGGGGATCCGGCCATCAAAAAGAGAGAAAGAGGGGCATCTGAGATGGTGGTCAGACGAAGTCCTGAACTCGCTGTTGTTAAGTGGCTTGACAACAAACCAGTAGCCATGGCATCCACTGCCTATGGCATTGAACCTCAGGACACGCGTAGATGGTCGAAGAAAGAGAAAAGGTATGTCCAGGTGTCCAGACCAGCGGCCATTGCTGAGTACAACAACAACATGGGCGGCGTTGACATGGCCGACAGGATGCTCAGTTTCTACAGGATGGCCAGCCGTACTCGGAAGTGGACAGTGCGTGCTATGTTCCACTTTTTTAATTTGGCAATCACCAATGCATGGCTTCAGTATAAGACTGACTGCCAGTTTCTAGGAAAGAAACCACTGAAGTTCCTTGAATTCAAAATGCTCCTTGCTGAGCAGATGATTACTCGGGGCCAAGTAGGAATCTCCAGTGAGAGTGATGATGGTGATGAAGACTACACTCCCCCACGTCAGAAGTGGAAACCTCTGCCAAATGAAGCTCTGAGACACTATGGGGCTGAGATGGTAGATGAAACACATGCGTCAAGATGTCGCAGATCTGGTTGCAACAGCAAAACATATGTGATGTGTACGAAGTGCAAGGTCTTCCTCTGTGTTTCAAAGAAGGGGAACTGCTTTTTGAAATATCATACTCCATAAACGTATACAACATCCAACATACATGCACTGGAAAAAGTGATGTAGAGATAAGTTCAGTTTTCATTAGTTTCAGTCATAATTCTTATGTTTACATAGGTATTTTGGGATTTACTTATTGAGTTAAATGTACTTATTATATGATTCAGTTTTATGTGTACGGTGTTCTGAAGTCCACTGTAATGGACACTTGATATTTCTTAAATAAAAACATTAAAAAAAAAAGTTTTCAGTATGCTCATTGTCTTCCAAACTATTGGGGAAGTTAAGAAAAAAAAGAATTTGGAGATGTTTTTTTTCTTGGTAGTCAGGAGGATACAGTTTGCCTGTCTATGTAATGAGTAGCTTAGCAATACATTTGTTCCACTTGTTTTCCGACATGACACAGAAGCTGTTGATAATGTCAGAGGTGGAAAAAGTACGAAAATATTGTACTCAAGTAAAAGTACCAATACCTTGATGAAATATTACTCAAGTACAAGTTAAAATACCGATCTGAAAATGTACTTAAGTAAAAGTAAAAAGTAGTTCATTTAAAATGTACTTTAAGTAAAAGTTACTTAGTTACTTTTTTTATGGGGGGGGGGGGGAGGGGTACCAGAACAACCAGTTTTACCAGAGACTTTCTAATGAGGAGATACAGCACTCAAAAAATACTCCATAGTAATGCATGGGGTTAGTCAGTTGTATACAAAATATCACAACCCTTCCGCAGCAAAACGTTGACATGTGAATACATTGAGCCAATCATGTGGTGTGTTGTAAAATACATTGAGTGCCATCGTGCCAATCATCTGTTGTGATCTCGCTGCTGGAGCAAGATTGGTGTCGTGAAGCCTTACGCACACGCATTTCTGCCGAAATAGATGCACGATAAGTGCCCAAAAAGTTTTGCAATATGGCCGCCGAGTGGAGTGGAGGTACTTGCCTGAAAAGGACTTTGTTCCTAGCTCGAGTTGCTGCAGCCAGCAGCTAAGGCAGCCATGTTCATGCTCCTAGTGTGTAGCGCTGTAGCTGCAGCAACTCGAGCTAGGTAAAACCGATTGTTTCAGTTTTGTTCATACCGACAGTACTCGGTGACGTTGAGAAATGGAGATCTATGTGAAAAATCACCGGAGTTCTCCTTTAAGTTTGAGCAGTAGTTGATTTTCAAAGTTAGTTGCACTCATCCTTGCGTCGTGTTGCAATGAACAGTAATCCAGCACTGAAAAACTGAAAAGCCCCTCACAGGCAGCTGAGGCAGGCAGGCTAATGTTGAGTTGCAGAGAGTTTTTTTATATTTGGAAATGAGCAGAAGGTTCAGCAGATTAAAGGGCGTCGAACTAGGGGGGAGAGTGGGAAGTATAGGGCCCCAATGGAGGAGAGGGCCCTTGAAAAGTGGAATACAGGGGGTACAACATTTTCACCAGGCATTAATAACTCAGGTAATCCACACATAAAAAATCCAAACAACTCCATAAGTAGTCATGTGTAATGAAGTGGAATAACACAGGGAAAAAGTATTGAACAAGCTAAGAAAAAGCACTAAGGCAAGGAAATGGAAGGAACGAGCTGGAATCTGTAAGTAGTTAGAGAGTAGTTATCCTTTCTATCTGTGCAAATTAATATAAGCTTGGTTAGTAGCCTACATATTGATGGGCTATAAAAAGGTTTTTCATTACCAAGGTGTCACACAAGAAACATTTCATGATGGATAAAAGCAAAAAGCTCTCCCAAGACCTTTGCAACCTTATTGTTGCAAAACATATCAATGAAACTGGTTACAGATGCATTTCAAAACTTCAGAATCTTCAGTAAGCAGCATGGGAGCCATTATCTGCAAGTGGAAGAAACATCACTGCATCATCAACCGGCCACGCAATATTTCTGACCAGGGAGTCAGAAGGATAGTCAATTCCAAGAGCCAAGGACCACTCGGAGAAAGCTCCAGAAAGACTTGAAGGCAGCCAATTCAATTAAATTCAATTAAACAGTTCTGGAAGTAACTAAAGATCAGGATTCACAAGAGGGACCCCTGGAATCTGTTTAGAACAATGGACCAAAATCACACCTGATACTGTGACTAATACCTTTTGTCATACAGGAAATGTCTTGAAGCTGTCTAAAGGCTTTTCCACAAAGTATTGAAGAAATTTCAGTAGGCACGTTCAATACTTTTTTCCTGTGTCATTCCAATTTAATACACATAACTCTTATGTTTTGGATTTTTTATATGTGTGTTAATATAATGTGTGGTGAAAATTTCGAATAGACTCACTGGAAGTTTAAGTTAATTACTGAAAATATATATGACTATATGTCCACCATATATTTATTTTACCTGAATATTTTAACTTCCAAATTAAATGTCAAAATGAATGTCAGACGAAATTTAAAGTTTGACTGACTGGATTTTGTATACAAAACAGTGAAAACTGTCTAAGGTCACTCTCACTCTCCCTTGCTAAAGAGCTAAATGGTTTAGTCCGCCTTCACGATTCATAAGGTAGTCTATCTTTTGTTTATTTAGTTGAGCATTGCTAGTAGTGGACCGCTAATTGTTGTGCTGCTGGTGCAATGTCTTTCTCCAAGAAAGCCAAGTCAGGTTATTAAAAAGAGAGACATCAAAATGAGGGGAAACAACTGCTAATAAACTTCTTTCCAAAGAAAGGTGAGCACAAACGTCAAAACACGAAATCCCATGGTGTTTGCTTGAATATCTCCGCTATCATTAGTGCTAAAACGAACTGAGACAACCCATTGAAATAGCGGAAAATACACTTTCATAGGTTAGGCTACACATGTAATCTGATGCATTTTGTGATCCAGCTCCATCTCCCATCACTTTCAGAAAGACTGCATGGCGCCAGCTTGATTCATGTCCTGTTGTAGGCTACATGCTGATCATTATCACTAGGCTAGTGGTTTAGGGCGGGATTACTTTTCTCTCCCTTTCTGTTTTCGTTAGTCTTAACTTTTTTTGTTTACTCAAGTAACGGATGGGATTTTTGATGTAGCGAAGTACAATACTTCGCTCAAAATGTAATCAAGTAAAATTTAAAATACCTATTTTATAAACTACTTAAAAAATACAAAATACACAGAAAAACTACTCAATACAGTAACGTGAGTAAATGTATTTCGTTACTTTCCACCTCTGGATAATGTGAACAAGGAAAAGAATGACACTGACAATGACACACAAGCCGATGTGAAGAAGGAAGACAATGACAGTGACAATGACATAGATTATGATGTGGTATGCCTTAATTTCTGGCAATTAGATTATTTGCTTAAGTGAAACATTTCACTGTTGCATTCTTATGTGCCATTTCAGGAAGAGGACAATGACTCTGACGAACATACTGCAACTGCATCTTCTGATAAGTGAGACCAGCAATGACACCTCAGACAGTGAAGACGATAGGAAAGAGGCCGGTTTCTCATGTGATGTCCCACAAGGAAAATGTTGCTTCTTTATTGTTATGTTGCTTCCTAATGTCTTTATATAGACAATTCTATATTCGCACCAGAGCAACACTCACACGCTTTTGCTGGTTCACTCACTTCTTCTAGACTGGTTTATTGCATACGAGAACTCAACCAATTACAGAACACTGATGCGCCCTAGTGGTCACTATTTATATAGCACAACATTTAGCTACATACATAACATTTCCTCCCCACTAAGATAGGTTGTCCCTTAACACAAAATATATTTTCTTTAACACAACCTAAATGATACACTTTTCCGTGCACAACATAAAAAGTACATTTGTACAGTTTTCTTTTTCTTTGTACAACAAAATAACAATGAGGAGTTATCTTACTTTCGGTATAACTATGTTGAAAACAATATGTCCCAAAACTCAAACTGTACTACAAACTTCTGTGAGCTAATCACTGTTCACTCATCACGGTAACGTACTGGTGGTTTTGTGATCCTCACAGGATAGCGTTTCACAGTCTCTGTTACCTGCGTATGTCCCGTAGGTGGTGGTTCAGGGGAATGGTGTGTATTTGATGGTTCGATGATCTCAGGAACTTGATCATCATTCTTTTCTGGTGGAGGTGTATAAGGGTGCATTGTGGTACAACTATCACTCTGGGGTAGTAACACCTGTGGGATTACAGGAAGGTTCCCCGCAGTCTGCTGAGGCTCGGGCTCCGGGCGTGTCAGCATCTGGTCCACATGACGTTTCCATACCCCTGGTGATCCCACATTTACCTTGTACGACACCGGTCCTGTCTTTTCTATAACAACACCTTGTGCCCACTTTTCCTCCCCTTTCCTATAATCACGCACAAGGACTGGCTCCCCAACATCAAACTGTCTGGCCCTAGAGTGACGTTGGCGGCGTTGTTGTTGGGCATCCTGTGACCTGTGAACTGCTCCAGCAACACTGGGTTTCAGGAAATCCAGTCGAGAACGCAGCCTGCGCCCGAGGAACAACATAGCCGGCGTTTCTTTCGTTGTTGCGTGAGGGGTGTTTCGGTAAGTCAGTAGAAACGCATCAAGTCGCTGACGCACACGTGTTATGCCTTTGGATGCTTTTAAGGCATGTTTGAACGTCTGCACAAAGCGTTCGGCCAAGCCATTGGTGGCAGGATGGTATGGCGCTGAGCGGATGTGCTTGACTCCATTGGACTTCAGGAACACACTGAATTCTTCAGCACAGAACTGTGGTCCGTTGTCACTCACAAGAATGTGTGGAATGCCATAGCGACTAAAAAGGCCCCTGAGCACTTGAATGGTCATGCTGGCAGTGGTGCTGTCCATGATGTGCACCTCAGGCCACTTAGAATGTGCATCCACAGCGACCAAGTACATATGTCCTTCAAATGGACCTGCAAAGTCCACATGTATCCTTTCCCAAGGACTGGAGGGCCACATCCAAGGGTGTAGAGGTGCTAGCCCAGGCTCTTTTTGTACGCTCTGACAGGAGTGGCAAGATTTGGCCTTGAGCTCAATTTGAGAGTCTATGCCAGGCCACCAAACATAACTGCGTGCCAAGCTCTTCATCCTCACTACACCTGGATGTGCTAAGTGTAGCTCTTCCAGAACCCGGGGGTGCAGTTTAGGTGGCACGACCACTCTCACACCCCACATAAGGCATCCCTGTTGTATTGTGAGATCATGACGGCGCAACAGATAGGGCGACATCTCTTCACCTGCTCCCTTTGCAGCTGGAAAACGACCAGTTGAGACCATTTCTAAGACACGAGACAAGGTGGGGTCAGACAAGGTGTCACATCTGATCTCGGTACTACTGACTGGTAGTGTGTCCAACTGAGATGTGTAGAATACCTCTACTGCGCCCCGCTTCTCTTTATGAGTGTAGGAGAGTGGTAACCGTGACAGTCCATCGGCATTTGCATGTAATGTACCTTTCCGGTATTGAATGGTATAATCATGCGCTGACAGGAGGAGCGCCCAGCGCTGCATTCGGGCGGCAGCCATTGACGGTGTACTTTTCAATGGACTCAGGATGGAGGTCAGCGGGCGATGGTCAGTGAGTAGGGTGAACTTGTTACCATAGAGGTACTGGTGGAACTTGCGTACTCCAAAGACTATCGCTAGCGCCTCCTTCTCGATCTGGGCGTAGTTTTGTTCCGCCTTGCTGAGCGTTCGAGATGCATAGGCTATTGGTCTTTCCTCACCATCAGGCATGACGTGCGAGAGCACAGCTCCGACCCCATAAGGCGAAGCATCACACGCGAGGCGGAGCGGCAGCTTAGGATTGTAGTGGGTCAATACCTCCTGTGATACAAGTAGTGCTTTAGATGTCTGGAATGCTGACTCACAGGCTGACGTCCACTGCCATTTCTTCCCTTTATTTAACAGTTCATTCAGTGGTTTCATGACAGTGGCTAAGTCGGGAATGAAACGTCCGTAATAGTTCAGCATCCCTAGGAACGAACGTAGCTGACTGAGATCACCTGGTGCAGGTGCTTCCACAATGGCACGTACCTTCTCTGGTGATTTGTGGAGTCCAGCTGCGTCAATGATATGGCCCAAGTATTCCACGGACTCCTGGAAAAACAGGCACTTCTCTGACTTGAGATGCAGACCCTGTTCCTCTAGCCTGCCCAGGACTGCATCCAGAGTTTTTAGGTGAGTCTGTTCGTCAGGACCACTGATCAGGATGTCGTCCAGGTAACAGTGCGTGTACGGCAGTCCGAGAAGCACTTGGTCCATAGCCTTCTGAAATAAAGCGGGCGATGATGCTACTCCAAACGGTAAGCGGTTAAAACGAAATAGCCCTTTTTGTGTAGAGATAGTCAGCAGCTCCCTAGACTTCTCTTCTACCTCCATCTGTAGATAGGCATTTGATAAGTCTAACTTACTGAAGCGTTGACCTCCTGCTAGAGAGGCAAAAAGGTCTTCAATACGTGGAATTGGATACTTATCCACGCACAGAGCTGGGTTGAGGGTGACCTTGAAATCTCCACAAAGTCTCACTGTGCCATCCTTTTTGCTGACAGGCACCACGGGCGTGGCCCAATCACTATGCTCCACTGGTGAGATCACCCCAAGCTCAGTCAGTCGTTTTAGTTCGGCCTCAACTCGAGGTCGAAGAGCATATGGCACGTTACGTGGTGGACAGAATTTGGGTACACTGTTAGGTCTAATAGTCAATGTGGCCTTAATTCCCTTCATTGTGCCTAGCTTTTTAGAGAAAACAGCTGAGTGTCTCTTTAACACCGTCTCCAAGTTGTCTTTCTCTCTCTGCTCAATTGCATGCACAGTCTTTAAGTCTTTCCAGTTCAGTTTAATAACTCTCAGCCACTCTCTACCAAACAGTGCGGGTGCATCAACTTTAACTACATACAAGGGCAAATCAGCACATTGCTTGTTTAACTTTACTTGCACCTTGATGACCCCTTCTGGTGCCAAAGGCTCTCCAGTGTATGTCTTGAGCATGATATCAGTGGGCTGCAGTGGCAGTTGGCCGAGCATGCTTCTGTACTGTTCCCATGGAATCAGAGACACAGCAGCCCCTGTATCCAATTCCATCTCCATTTTCTTTCCATTTACTACAGGCAGCACTGATATTCGTGAATATTTCCCTTTTTGTGACATTGAATACAGTCCCAACTCACAGTCAGTGTCAGATTTATTTTCCTCACTTTCGCTTTGATCTTCTCTTGCCTCAACGTGATAAATTTTCTTCTTTCTATCTTTTAAACTGCGCTTAATTGCATTACCTTTCTGTTCAGGTTTTTCCACTTTCTGTTTCCATTCTCTGTCTCGGTTGCTTTTGGCTTTGCTCTTACACATGAGCTTAGTGTGGCCTTTCCTCCCACACTGGTGGCAGTCACGATCTTTGTACCAGCAGTCCTCATCAGTATGGTTAGTTTTCCCGCAACGGCGGCATTTTGGGGAAAACACCGCGTTCACTTTGAGCGAGCCACTTAACTGCTGCACGTCGCGCGCCGCTGTCTCTGCAGATACAGCATAATCGACTGCTTTCTGAAACGTGAGATCTTTCTCAGTCAAAAGGCGCTTCTGTACAGTTTCACTCTTAAGTCCACAGACAAATCTGTCCCTTAGTGCGTCTTCCAAGTAAGCACCGAACTCACAATGTTCCGAAAGTCTTTTCAATACCGCGACATATTGTGCAACTGTTTCCCCTTCCCCCTGATTTCGCTTGTGAAACCGGAATCTCTCCGCAATCACGAGCGGCTTTGGAGCGAAATGGGCCTGCAACACCCTCACAATACGGTCATAGTCCATCTCCCCAGGCTTGTTAGGAGCAACCAAACTTCGAAGTAGTCCATACGTTTTCGGTCCCAGCACACTAAACAGCACAGGCACTTTCTTTGCATCCCTAATCTCATTTGCCAGGATGTAATGTTCAAAACGTTCAATATACGTTGCCCACTGCTCACCGGTCTCATCAAAGGGATCCATATGTCCAATTATTCCCGCCATGATGTGTCTGCTTCTGGTGGCTTGCACTGTAACGTTAGACTCTTCGGAAGAAGACCGACTCATCACCTCCTAACAGCTAACACTAAGCTCACTAGCTAGGTGCTTCCAGCGTGGTTGTTCTTTTCTTTGTCCAAACGTGACCAACATCGGCAGTTCACTCGCCGATGCAGTGAAAAGTCTTCAGGACTACACAACTCGTCGCCAATTTATGTTATGTTGCTTCCTAATGTCTTTATATAGACAATTCTATATTCGCACCAGAGCAACACTCACACGCTTTTGCTGGTTCACTCACTTCTTCTAGACTGGTTTATTGCATACGAGAACTCAACCAATTACAGAACACTGATGCGCCCTAGTGGTCACTATTTATATAGCACAACATTTAGCTACATACATAACATTTATTAACAGATCTGACTGGCAAACGATGATGCTCAAACGGGAGGGGAAAAGGCTGACAAGCCTTAACTGGACCAACATCGTGGCTGAGGGCATCAAACAGGTGTATCGATACTGTTCTTTTGGCTTTAAAGGTCACTCAGTGGCATGTGACACATCCAGGGCAACAACGCCCCTTTTTCAGTGTGAAGGGTACTGCACTTTCAAAGAATGCCCTGTGACTGTGACTATTGAAATTACTAATTTGACCACTTTAGAAGCTAATGTTTATTTCAAGGGAGGGAAAAAGCCACCACAATGGCAATAGCCGCAAAAGGAGGCCATATTGAATGCTCAAAGGTGAAAGACTGGCGAAACATCTAAAGGGCAAGAATCCCAGGGCCACCTACCTTCTTGGAGAAGATGGCGGCAATGTCCCCAGTTGTCGAATCTGGCTGCCGTGATGACGTTCTAACAGCACATGCCATAAGAAATATGGTATGGAACATGAAAAGGAGTGATGATTCCAAGCAGCTGCAGAAGGTGCTCCTACACCCCAAAGGTGTAATGCTGTGGTCCCAGAAAAGCATCAGCATCTTCCACCAAAGGTGTAAGGAGAATATTGTGTACATTGATGCCACTGGTGGTGTCATAAAGCACACAAACCCGGACCAACCGCCATTCTACATTTATGAGTTAGTCGTCAGACATCCTGAAGGAGGTCCAGCCCTACCTGTGGCAACGTTTGTGGCGTCAGAACACAACACCGCATCTGTCACACACTTTCTAAACTCCTTTGGTGTAGATTGTGTGAAGACATATGGCCAAGCATCACTTCAAAGACCTGTTATGTTTATGACTGATGGGTCTCTGGTATTGATGCAGGCTATCAGTCAAACATTCCGTAAGATGAGCCCAGACAGCCTCCTAAAACAGTACTACGGTCTTGTGACCGGAAATGCATCAACTGTCCAGAGCCATCTTCCTATCCTGCATAGGTGTTTAAGCCCCCCCACTCACATTCCAGACCCTGTCCAGTTTACAGCTCCAACACAGGTAGTAAAACCTTGACCATCATCACCCTAACATGTAATCTATAATTTGTTTCTTAGCTGAAGTTCACTTTGGCCTCAGTCATGTGAAGTTTGTCATCAAGGAACACAATATATGAGCAGATGGATCTAACAGCCTACTACTCAAACATTACCTTACATACTGAAATCCACTGCTTCATGAATCCCTCATTTAATCAAAATGTATATCCCTGTTTGTTCCCTACATTTACTATATTATGGTTATGAGATTTTGCAGACGCCTTTGTCCGAAGCGGCACACAAATACAAAAACAACATAATATTTAAAAATTTAACAGGGAACAGAATAGAATGTCGGTCAAACTATAATAAGGAGAATAGCAATAATAAACAACAATGTTGATTCAATCAATAGCCTAATAAAATAAGCAATGAAAATGAGGGAAAAAGCAATAATAAACAATAATGTCCATTCAATCAATAATAAAAAAAAAAACAATGACATTGTAAGACTACATTAAGGAGAATATCAATAATAAACAATAATGTGTGTGTTTGTTTCACAGCAATGTACAGTTACTCCCAACAGCTATTGTTTTTTACTGGATGTATTGTACACCTAAGCTGTGCTGTTGCCATTTTCGTTGCTGTGCTGCTCAATAATGGAACAATAACCATAATTTAGGTCAAAATTGAAATCACAATTATTTAGCCTAAACCAGGGGTTCTCAACATTTTCTATCCCATGGCCCACCTAGACATACTTGTAACAAAACAGGGCCCGGTAAATAGCCTATTGTTGACATACTGTATGTGAATGTTTGCCTCTGCATGTCTCTAATTAATGATAACTCTAAAGATCAAACAGATGTGGCCAATATATGACATTTAAATATCTAATAATGCTCCATATGCACAAATCTACATAAAACAGATATATTAATTTACTTTGAAGTGACTAGGGTTAGTTCACAGCATGACATTTGTTGTGCATATTAATAAATTGCACTTAACGCAATTTTTTTTTTATCCGATTAATCGATGAAATAAGCTAGAATACTCTTTCAAAAAGAATCGATAGCTGCAGCCCTAGTCTGTCTGTTATATCAATTTACCCATTTTCTAATGTGTTTAATCATTGTTCTCGACTAAAACAGTTCTTGTAAAGTCACCCTTAACTTAACGTAACTTCGCGGCCCACTCAATAGCACTTCGCAGCCTACTAGTGAGCCCCAGCCCAGTGGTTAGGAAACTGTGGCCTAAACAATGCTTTGGATGTGCATTGCAGTTTTTGAAAATTTGTTTTTGGTACTTGCTTTAAAGACAAGGCTGGATGAGCAGGAAGACTGTGACTGCCCAGGCCGTGGCCATGATTTATTTCTCTCCCAGTGTGTTCAGGATTGATGTCTGGGCGGGGTCGCCCAATCCGCCTTGATCGGCTACACCGGTGCGCAGGTGTTGCCGGCCTCTATTTCAATCTTCGATATCCGGCTTTTTGTCTCTTGCATTTGTAAGCTGGCTGCTTCTCCCTGCTGCTCCTTTTCAATGCCAACTGGTGTTGCTGTTCATATGATTTTGTAACGTTTGGGTGTCTTTGGATGCATTGTTTATGTTACTTTTACGTTTTGTTGTCTGCCCATTTTTCACAACTCAAATACGTTGTTATGTCCCACAAGCCATAGACTGGGATATAACAAATGGGGGCTTGATACAATCTTTTTGTTCCCAGTTGTAGCAAATTGGGGCCTACTTTTTTTCCCCTCCCCCAGTTCAACAAATTGGGGAGCATCTAGTTTTTGTGTTTTCAATATCACTTTAGTTGTGCCGTCGGTATTTTTCGTATCTTGTAACTGTCTTTTTAGGAAGCACGCTTGCGACGAGGCTCTGGTCATTTTGGAGTTAAAAAGACGCATCACAGAATTCTGCATTACTCTTGTAGACATAGCTAGATGTTCGGTAAACTAAGTGAATGAATTACCATTATCCTGTTTGCTGCTCCTGTGTTCTTACAGTTTATGACTGTAAAAGAGTCTTGAAGTCCAGAAGTGGAGTTGACTCCAGCAGGACTTGTGGCGTGATTCGGACTTGGGAGCATGATTCTGATTTCTTGTCTTTTTGTTTTCTTTCCTTTCCTTTTGTTTTCTTTTTGTATCTGAAGCATGGCAAGTGAACCATCATACTGGACGTGGAAACGTAAATCCAGGGCAAGGGTAAAAGAGCAGTTGGATTCCATTCAGCCTGAATTTGATGTTCTGGATGAAGATATAATGTCATTGATGAAGATGGAGTCATTGAAGGTTTTCCATGTGATGTCGAAGAGATAGATTTAGAGGCAATTTTGTCTAATGAGTATTTGATCTTTGATTCTGAGAGTGAAACAAAGATAAATGATTTAGAAGATAAATTGACAACCTGGGCACTCGAAGAAAATGTTACACACAGTGCTTTGAACAAATTATTGCGAATTCTTAAGTGCCACCACCCATCGCTGCCATTAGATGCTCGGACTCTTTTGAAGACCACACGATCTGAAGTAATGGCTCTCCAAGAGAAGGTTGGTGGGACATATCACTACTTTGGGATTCTGCCGTCGCTGAGGTCGACCCTAGAGGCATATCGCAGTAACTTGACCAGTGGAATGTGCCTTAAACTTCAGATCAATGTCGATGGCTTGCCATTGTTTAGAAGTTCATCAACTCAATTTTGGCCAATACTTGGGTTTGTCCAAAACCTCCCCAACCATAAGCCATTTGTGATTGCCCTTTTTGCTGGAAATGGGAAACCTGAACTTTATGAGTACATGGAGGATTTTGTTGAGGACATCAACAATTTGGAGAAGGGCTTCTTCTTCAAAGAAATTCCCTTGTCTCTTAAGTTGGAGGCCATGGTTTGTGATGCACCAGCACATGCATGAAGTGTGTTAAAGGCCACACTGGTTATTCGGCGTGTGAAAAGTGCACCCAAGAAGGTGAATAGAATAATCGTGTGGTTTTCCCCATCACTGATGCACCCCTCCGAAAAGATGAGGACTTTATCAACATGACTGATGAAGCTCATCACCTTCAGTCCTCACCCCCTTCTTGCCACCTCTTTAGGCTTGGTCAGTGGTTTCCCTCTGGACTTCATGCACCTTGTCTGCTTGGGAGTCATGAGGCGTCTAGTTTACCTCTGGCTTAAGGGTCCATTGTCATGTAGGCTCTCAAGTGGACAGGTAAATATGCTCTCTGAGCAATTACAGAACGTAAGGAGATACACACCAGTAGAATTTAACCGGCGGCCAAGAACACTGAAAGAGATAGACAGGTGGAAGGCATCCGAGTTCCGGCAGCTCCTGCTTTACACTGGGCCTGTGCTCCTGAATTCCTTTCTGCATGCAGCAGTTTACAATTTTTTTTGTGGGAATATTGATCCTCTCTAGCAAAAAGCTGTTTGCCACCTACACAGACTATGCAAACAATGCCCTTGTTCTCTTTGTGCAGCACTTCAGGAAGATGTATGGTGATTTCTTCTTACAATGTACACAATCTTGTGCACCTTGCCCAAGATGCCAAGGTGCATGGAACACTGGATTGTTTCAGTGCGTTTAAGTTTGAGAATTTCATGAAGACTCTAAGAAAATGGTTCGAAAGCCACAATCTCCCTGCTCCCAGGTGGTGAAGCGGATCCTCGAGAGGGGTACCACCCCAGTGCCAAGAGAGGTAGGCTTGGGCCTGAGAAGGGAGCATGTAAATGGACCAGTGCCAGCCATGTTTCCTGACGCTGTTCAGTAGTCAAGTCAAGTTTATTTATATAGCGCATTTCATACACAGAGGTCATTCAATGTGCTTTACATAAACAAAACCAAACAATAATAACAAATAAAAAGCATAGAAAGGCAATATAGACAAAGAATAGTTAAAAGGTAAAGATCATAATAAAAAGAAAACATAAAACACAAGGTAAAATAATTTCAAAATAAAGGATAATTAGTAAGCAAAAGTAGTAAAATTTTCTTTCAGTCTTCCTACACTCTCTTTTTAGAAGTTTAACTGCTGGATTTTGCCTCCATGGTGCTTTCTGTTTGTCCTTAACTTTCTTGAACTGTAATGGAGCAATGTCATCCATTACGTTTGCCATTTTTGCATTAAAGTGATCAAATAAGTCTTCTACAGAGTCTGACAGTTGACTTGACTTTAGTGAAAGTGCTTCAAAGAGAGCACTTGTCTGATCATTTATGATTCTCCTTTTTACAATCATAGCTGTGTTTTGAGTGTGTGGGGACATATACACATCAAAGAACACGCAGAAATGATCAGATAAGGCCAGGTCTTTAACAGCTGTAGAGACATCGAGACCCTTTGTGATAACAAGGTCGAGGATATGGCTGAGAGAGTGTGTTGGCCCCTGTACATGCTGTGTTAGGGAGAAAGTATCGATTAGTGCAGTGAATTCCTTGGCGTAATTGTTTTCAGGATTATCCACATGCAAGTTTAGATCCCCTGATCTAAGACAGTCAAAATCTATGCAAACGACTGATAGCAGTTCACCTAGCTCTTCAAGAAAAACTTTTGCTGAATGTTTTGGAGGCCTGTAAATTGTCAGTAATAAAATCTGAGGAGAAGACTTAATGCGTGCACACAGATATTCAAATCAAGTAAAGTCACCGAGTGATGACTGATTGCACTGAATAGACATCTTGAAAATTGAAAATTGATCCCCCACAACTCTTTTATTTGCTCTGGTAGCACTCAAAAAACTGAAATTTGGGGGAGCTGTTTCGATGAGAGTAGTAGCACTGTTTGCTTGATCTAACCATGTCTCAGTTAAAAGAAAAAAAATCAAGGTTGTGTGTGCAAATCAAATCATTAATTAAGAATGATTTGTTTGAATGAGATCTGATATTTAGGAGTGCTAGTTTTGCTGTAAGTGTTGGGGAAATATTACCCACAGGGGAAATCTGAGGTTGTTGCGGTACGGGTAGGAGATTTGACTGGTTTACCCTGTAAGCTCGATGCACTTGTCTTCTATTACTTGTCAATACAGGAATAGAGAATGTCATAGGCTTACTGGGTCCCGGCATGTTCTCAAAACTACTGTCAGTACCATTTCTATTGCAGGGACCCTGAGAATATCATACAACACTATCATCATATAATTGTCCCCTGCAGCTGCTATATGCCAGCTGAGAATATGAACTAAGAGGTTGTTGCTGATTAAGAGATCCTTCTGAACGGGGAGGGGGAGGCTGTGGAGGTGCCATGCGCTCCTTTGGTGCTAAGGGTCTTGGGCTACTAACAAACTGCAAGGCTACTGGCAGCAGTCCTTCCATTCTTGCAGGGAAAATCATGTGCTGGGGTGGGGATGGTGATGGGTATACAGGGGATCCCGGGGAGTTTGATTGAGTGGGGATGTGATTGGGTGTAGGTGGTGATGGGAAATCAAGGAAGATGGGGTTGAATATTGGTTCAGAGTCTTCATCTGCCTGCTGAGGTCCTGGGGAGTTTGTTGCGTACAATTCTCCCTATCACAGGCTGTGGGTGTCCATCAACCATAGTCATTTTTATAATTTCATATCATGACTTAATACCTTTTTTAACAAGGGAGAGGAGAGGAGGATGGGCAAGACGGATCAGGAGAGGATGAGAATGGGCAAGAAGATGAGGCAGAGGAGGAGGCCGTCATGGAGGACGAGGACGGGCGAGATGGACGAGGAGAGGAGGAGACCGTCATGGAGGACGAGGAAGGGCGAAACGGACGAGGACAGGAGGAGGCCATCATGGAGGTAGAGCAGGGGTCGGCAACCTTTACTTTCAAAAGAGGCATTATTTGACCAGAAATTTAAAAATAGAGGGTAAAGTGGCCAAAATTAGGAATATCATTTCAGACAACAAGGGCATTTACCTACTCTACTCAACCGTTGCCCAGCAGTCAAGTTTTTTTGAGTACCCTGAACCCTCAACAGCGTTTGGTGTGTATTTGATGGACAGTCTGTCAGACACAGCTGTGTAATGTTGGACAAGTAGAGGAGAAGCTTTATGTAATTCCTCATGGACAACAGGTTGTTGCTATGCCCCTGTTACATGTGCACTGAACATGTTGCCATTGGTCAGCAGGTTGTCTTTGAGTGACCCAACTGTTTCTGTTGTAGTCAGTGGCGTTCCTAGCCTTGATTGCGCTATGGGCGAGCCCACCTTTGCTGTATGTGGATGTATATGAAATGTGTCTAAAATCCAAATAATATTGCTCTACTTAGCACAATGTTGACTCTTCATCTTGTGTACAGTGAAGTCAAATACCCCCCCCCCCCCTCTATTTTTCTCAAACTACTTAAATCTAATACCAAGGCTTGACTATAGTTATGGCTTTTCTTCTTAGGCAGCAGTTCTCAGTACTTTGTGGTGCACTTATCTATTTCATGCACTTGTTTTACTGCTATGTACGTTCAAGAAGTGCAGACATATATATTTTCAAGTTTCAGGTTTTATTGTCATACTCATACATGAGTAGAAGCTGCTACTGTGAACTTTTGATTTTTGTTCAGCCCATCAGTAAAAATATCTTCCAAAAAAAAAAACTGGTGTAAATGTTGCCTTTCTCCTTTAGGCAGGGCTTAAAATGAACGATAAGTTGTAGATCGTTGGCAAGTTATGGTAATATTATACTAGCGTGAACATTGCGCTTTCATCACGTTAGCACACTATGATGACATTGTCATGTCTCGTCAAAATTCACTGATGAAGGATGGTTCGCTTTATCCCAGAAAACCACACTTGTTTCACTTAGGCTATAAGCCTAGACTAAAACTGAAGAGATGAACTTAGCACTAATCATGTAGTGGTGTTTTCTATAGCCTATTCGTTAACCTGTCGTTCTTTGATCTCTTTAAAAATGTTTGGATATGTCTGCGAGGTGCTTAGCCAAGTTCTATGCATAGTCTACTTGCTTTTAAATGACTTTGAAACATATTTTATAAACGGGCCTCTGTGTACCTTTGTAAATCTGCTTAAGAGTTCTCGTAGGATCTTCTTAAGAACACAGTTAAGAAAATTCTTAGGAAGATATTGGGGAATGAGGCCCAATAAGAGTTTATAGCGAAACCTCTGGAAATGAGTATTGTGTAGGTCAGACATCAGATTATTAATGTTAATAAAATGGTGTTTAATAAATTAAGTGTTACATGGTGGATAGGGTTGGGCGATGTCCCCTAAATTGGCTTTTGACTATGTGTAGCCTACAGTAAAACATTGTGATGGACAATGATATCGTCGGGGGGGGTGGGGGTAGTAAACACTAATTAACTAATTAATTACCATATGTCTGTACAGAAATACATTTATAATGTTCTACATAAAAATATATATTATATAGGCTATATGGCCTGATGAAAGTGAGATCAGCTGAGAGAGACATACTGACCAGGCTACCGAAGTTGTGTGGAAGATCTGCTCCAAGAAAATCGTTGTCAAAGACGGATAGACAATCAATCTGAACACTTGCGTGTGCACCAACCAGCGGAATATTACACATTGCCAGCCTTTGCTGGGCCTAGTAAAAAAGCTACTTAAGACTACTATCGTGGTCACTCATTTAAAATCAGTAGTACGCTATGCAGCATCCCACGTTATCAGGTTACCGTCTACGCTGACTATGAGGGCGGTGGGAAGTGAAAGTAAAGGGCTGCGATCGCGCAGTCCAGGCTATAGGAGGGTGAAGTAAAAAAACGTTTAGAAATAACGAATCCTGATTACCACTCCGCTGCTGTCTGGGACTTTTGCTAAATGCATGAAATACAAGCCTTACAGTGAAAGACGGATAGGCTACCTTCTGATCCTATAATTGATGATATCGTCCATCGGCACAACCCTAATGGTGGACCAGAATGAGTCAATTAAGTGATGCAAGTTTCTGATTATTATGCTATGTCTATTATGTAGAATGGGGGGGAAAAGTCTGGGATAATACCAAGTAGAATTCGGGACAGCTGGGGGACACTGAGGAAAAAAGTTAATTTCGAGCCCTGCCTGTAAGAAGACATACTGTACAAATGTGAACATTTTTCGATTTGATCAGTACAGAAAAAGAAAATGTGATTTTGACCTTTACTGTACTACTAATTTTGCATCAGGAAAGCCTATACCTTATAGTGGCCTTCGGTTAAGGAGCGAGTGGACCGGTTGCAAGGGAATGGTTTACATTTATCTTTGACCATCATTATAATGACCTAGATAAGGCTACATGAGAACTCCATTGTCAACATCAGGTTAATGGTGGGATGGGCCCTCTGGTAGAGTGCATACTGGTCTGCTGTGGTTGGACAGCGTGTGATTGGGAGGGGAGGTAGGATGCGGGGAGGCAAGCATGTATGCTCTTGTGGTATGTTGTCTTTCTTCTATGTTGAGTGCTGTAACGTTGCAAATTTTATGTTTTATGTTGGTATAGATATTTGTCAACTGTCTATCACTGTCAATAAATGGTATTTTTTTTTATCACTCAGGCAAATATGATGGAGGCATGGCTTGGTGGCCTCCATATAAAGACTCATACAAAATATTGCAAAACTTCACCTAACCCATCTAAAGGATGGACACAGTACTCTTGTCGAGTACTACATGAGACAAGTAAGGGTGGGGGGTTAAGATGTTCTGATGTTACTCATTGTACTTTCTATTTTGATGTTTTGATATAGAATTAATTGGTAACAAACGGTACTAAACATTGCCTACAGACTGCTTTGAAAGTGTCAGTAGGAGATGGGGGCTGTCCTGCAACAGCTCTGATCTAAACACGGACAAAGAGGAGCTGCCAGTAGTTCGCCAGCGGAAAAGGTGAGCATCATGTTTGACTTTTTGATCATCCTCTTTGTAATCACACACGTCACCCATGTCATATTTCTCTCTGCTCGATGTGATCAATATGAAAACTAATCTTTGTAAAAACTTAATTTACAGACCATCGCGACTTAGATCACCATCACCATCATCATCCCATGCATCGTGCCCTTCATCAGACACCCAAAATGCACCACAAACATCACAGGCAAAGAAGAAGAAAACGCACAACAAACCTTCCAAAAACATCCCTCCTCCCCCTCCCCTCCTACCTATGGCTGGAAACAACATCAGAGCTGGTAAGTGGGATAACTATTTTGACCTTAAAGGAACCGTATGTAAGAAAAGTATTTCAATTAATCATAAAATGGGCCTGATATGTCACTAGACATTAAGAAATCATGTTCATTTCAAATACTTATATCACTGACAACAATAGTCAGGCCAGGATATTGTAATTTAAAAAGTGAAGTTGCAGCCCTCAACTGATGTTGATGTTGTGTTTTGTCATGTCATGTGGTGTTTTGGCCTGATGCGCCACCCTCCACCTATCTACTAATCACAAAGTCAGTAGTGTTTTGGCATCTGGGTTGGCAACCTCGAGTCAGGGTGGAGGTGGAGGGAAAACACCGCTCTACAGTCATTTGAAAGTGATTGCAGTACCAGTTTTGGCCACAATCTTACATATGGTTCCTTTAAGTTTCCATATGTCCATTAGAAAATTTATTACATGGTCATACTTGTAATTATGCCTGATAGGAATTTGTAATCTTTGTGTTTAAACATTTTTTTTAATTTTAATCCTTGTTTTTTAAATGGCCATGCCAGTGACAAACAGGGAGCAGCCTTCTGTAGTCCACCCACGTTTCCATCAAAGGAGCAAGCCTAGTAAGAAGATTTTATGTGTATAATGCTGCACTTCTCATACAGCGAATATCAGATGTAGATATCGTACGGTGCAAGTCTTATGGTTGGTGCCTTTTTAATCTTTCTGTTGTGACCTTTTTTAATCTTCTTGAAGTGTCAGTGAGAAGAAAGCTGGCTCCTCCAGCCCATCCCACATCATCGTATAGTGAAAGTAAGTGTCCCCTCTATAGTAAAATGCATCAGGTCTCTAAACTCAAGCAGACACAGGGTGTTTTTCAATATGCGTTCTTTTCTATACTTGTGTTCTCATGAACTTGAAAACCATTATGAAACATCATCAATCACTGCCGAAGTACTGTTCCAAATAACAAGTTCGCATTTATTCAAGAACGCATAACATTCCCGGAAGTGTTCTCGAATCGTTGGTTTTATCAAGGATGCACCGCAAGGTGACTTGGTGGATTGAAGATTCTACAATGTAGGGCTGGGCGATATGGACCAAAACTGATATCCCGATATTTTGGGGCTGATTGGCGATATACGATATCGATACGATATTGATATTTCAAACAGAAAGAGCGAAGTGCTTCATATATTCACTCAACACAACAATTATGACAACACAGCCAGTTTTAATTATATTAATTTCAGACTGCTCTAACAGAGCTGTGCAAAAAAGTGTAAACAATAACATAGGCCTACAATAGGCATAGGCTACAGTTGCTCTGATAAAGCTGTGCACATAACAAAACACCAAAAGTTGACCCTGACTGACAACGCAGGCCTACATTGTACTGCACAATGCAATAGGCTATTTTGGGCACAACAATATTGAAAAAGCCTGCAGTTTTGTCACACAATGCAGTTTCTTACCTGTAAGGGTTTGATAGGGCCTAGATGACAAGCAAATGTAAACTATGATGGCCTAGACATGTTGCTATCAACAACAAAAATAGTTTTAAACAATTAGGCTACTTAAACAACGTAACTGAGTCACTCATCAAGAGTGTGATAGACGCTACCGTCGTTTTGTATGCGTTCATTTTTGCATGTTCCGGTTCGTAAGAAAAATCCCTATGCACGATTGAATGGGGTTTCACGAATCATAAAAAACGATGCCTTAACTGCTCGCGAGTCGCATGCATACCCTCTTAATAAAATCAGCGTGTAGGTTGTCTCCCTGAGGACTTTAGATCTGCTACTGTATATCGCTAAACACAAGCATTCATCAGTGTATTTAAATTAGCTAGGCTATGTACCAAAATTACATTTTACCGTGAGTCGAAGAGCTGTAGCTGCTAAACAGTGTTGTAACTTAAATCTGCGTGTACAAAACCGCTTGGAGCTCCAGTGGAATTTTGATTTCACAACGAGAATTCTCGGTCTAGCCGTTGATGTGCCGACGGAATAGGCATCAGCACCAACCTCTGATCAAGGTAAACAAAATCTGACTCAGTGTCATCATGTTTGAAAGTTTGTAGTGCTGCGAGGGAGAACGTGCACACGCAAGGGGCGCAGTTGAGCAGAGCTGCGGCTATCTGAATGGTCTGAACACAGAAGAGCAAGTGGCTTTGATAAAATGGCCCATTATTTGACATAATACCGGTATTACGATATTGTCTCAACTACATATCGTTTTCAAAAATATATCTGTCGTAGTCGTAATACCGATATATCGCCCAGCCCTACTACAATGCGTTATGTCAGCTCAACCGTGACACACACACAGAAATATTTACTACTACTTCTTCCAGTAGCAGCAACTGGAATCCATGCATTTCCACAGAATTATTTTTGGAATCTGATCCCTTATCATACCTGTTCATTCTTACTCGTCGCTCGACTTATCGTGACTAAATTCAAGATGGCTGCAAATGCTAAACTTTGTGAAGATACTGTCTGCATAAATCGTCTTGTAAGTAAACTATCAGTGCTTTTTCAAAGTTCTCAATGTCTCGTTTTAAATGTCAGGGCCCTCGGAAGTCTACCAATGAAGTGTGGAGATACATTGAGCCTCGTAAATGGTGTAAAACAGTGATTTATTTGCATGGATAGCCCGATGCCGAAGCACCACCATTGAAAAAGCTGCCAGATTTTGGAGTGCAGGGGACAAGCCGAGATGGGCTATGAGACATACGTTCACACTCGGTATCATGTTTCAACACACTTTAGGTCAATATCACACCGGAATTCTCCTTTAAACCCAAGCAAGTGTAAATTTCGCCTGGACCAGGTGGCATACGTAGGCCACATCTTCACAAGCGAAGGTCTAAAAGCAGACCCGTCCTAGGATAGGGCCTAGGATGACCAATTTTTTCCGTATGTTTGCCTCCAGGGGTCATGTTAACCCATTCCATATGCACACATGTGCATAAACAGATACACACGCACACACATACATTCACAGTAATCATACGTATGACACATACTCACACAGTAGACATATGGGGGTCATCCCTATGTTCCCCGCTGCTTCCAAGTAGACTGCAGCCGCACGGCAAGGCGCGGGTTGTTGTTGCTCCGTGCCCACACTTTGTTTGTGATGAGGGAAGGAGAGGGGGCGCCGCGAACTGAAGTTCTTTGCACAGAGGCGCAGTGTGGAGCCCAGTGTGATATAGTCACATTTAATTTATTTAATTGTAACAGTAGCTGCTTGAAAAGACAGTGGCAATCAGCCTAATGACAATTGTATGTTTGCAGTCAACTTGACTGAAGAGTCAATAATAATAACAGGCCTAATAATAATAATAATGAATGTAACGGTGCAGCTCTAACAAGAAACTCTGTCAGGACGTCCTAACAGGCGTCTGGAGGCGGGCCTCCAACTCCCTCCACTTGCGCCTCCTTGTTGGAGGAGCATCTCCACGATCTGCCTGCTCCAGCTTCTCCTCAGCAAGCTGCTGCTGGTCCTTCAGATGTCGAAGGAACGTCCAGAGCGATGGGTGGCGGACTTGAACGGCATCGTTCAGGGTGCGATGATAAGCTATAGAATAAAAGACATTTTAAACCTTTCGCGAAAATGGTAATAGTTCCATTGTTTTAAGATTACACATCAAAAGTAGGCTATTATTATTCATTTCAGGCCACATTACTGTTGGCTAAATAGCCTATTAATAACGAAACATGCACAATTTTATTTTATGTAGGCCTATAGCCTATATGAATGTTGACAGTTTTAGTTCACTATGTTGTAAGACGCTTTCAGCTGTAGCCCTCACCCGTTTTTGATCAAATACAGGTTAAATTCAAGAAAGAAAGAAAGAAAGGCCTTTGCCCGTCTATTTTATTTGCACTGCTGGTTTTTGTCGTATAGGCCTATTCCGTTATCATGTAGTTGTATAGGCCTACACATTTTCTCCGGTAAGGACATCCAATAAAATGTATTTATCATTATCTTAACTTCAATAACTTACACTCCACGTGGTTATTGGTCCTCTGCTCCATGTTCCGCCGGAACACATTCCACATGGCAGGAGGGAATGCTGCACGGTGGATGTATGTATTCCGGACGGACTGGAAGAAATCCTGCAGCTCCGGGTGGTCCCGTTGCGCACGCCTGGTGCGCCGGTGTTGAGCCAGGAGCTCGAAGTTATTTCTCACCAGCGGTAGTGGCAGGTGGCCAAGCGCCATGAACTTCTGGACCACCTCCCTCAACCTCTCATCATTCCGGAAGGCTGTAGCCAGGCCAAGGCTTTGGACCCTCCTCCACAAGGCTTGGCTGAAGTGGAAATAGCATCCACATACGCTAGCCCTCGGAAGTTCCGTTTCCACGGCAGCCACCAGCGCCTGCTCAAAGTCGCAGATGACTTTCTTCGGTCTCCAGGTGTGGCCAGATGTTGCCCTGACTGCATCTTTAACGCAGCCCTAAGCGTGTCTATAGTGCCCAATCGTGCGCTGCCCCATGAGGACATGAACTAGGGTAACGACGAACCCATGGACATCCCCCAGCACGGTGAATATCTGTGTGTATGGGCGTGGGCAAGACTTGAATGTGGCATCCATGTAGTGTATCGATTGGTCGTAGCCTCCGCAGGTTGGCCTCTGTTGCAAAAACTGCGATGCCCCAGTCGTTGTCTTGAAGGAGGAGGAACTGGTCCCCCTGCCCCATGTCTCGTGAGACAGTTAGAATCATATATGCCTTTCAGCGTGATAAGCACACACGCACACAATTCAAGAATTTCTCAGAATTATGAACAGGCAAGATGGGGGTGGCGTTGTATAAAATTAATTTTACATGTGAAATCTATGAACTAATCATGTTTTGGTACTTGTTGTCTAGCAGATACCAGTGAGAATTGAGTGTGGATAATGCAATTTAGTGAGACAGAATCATATATGCCTTTCAGCGTGATTTATTTTTTTGGAAAAATGGCTCTGCGGTACATCTAGTTTATAAATAGGATAGGTTAACTGGAGCTTTTTAATGAAGCAACAAGCAAATTTGTCAATCATTGTTATATGTTACAGATCCTTTTATTCAGTCTTCAGTACGTCAGTGAGACCATTTTCTATCTTGATAGTGAAAATGATAATAAATAAATGTTGGTCAGATAAGTTTTTTAAAAATCACATATTTTTTATTACTTTATTTGAGTAGCAACCCTAACTCTGGTGATTGGCAGCAGGTCCTGCAATATGTTAGCCTGACGAGCCAGACCCACATTAAAATGTAGGGTCTGGGCATTCACCGTTCGCAGTGCTCAGTCCGAGGGGCGGGATAATCAGTTGTCTTTCAAATTCCCTCTGCACGCAATAGGACAGCGGCAGCGCTATGAGTCCCATGCGTTTCCCACCAGCGGAGCTAGTTGGCTAGTTCAAACGTTTGCCTACTTAATAAAAGCTTAACTCGTGTCACACTGTTCGCCAGCAGCAACATCCATCTTATTTGTTTTCAAGTAGCAGGGAATTCAAGCCAAACCGTTGAAACTCTGCCATCAATCATTATGTTAAAGGAGAATTCCGGTGTGATATTGACCTAAAGTGTATTGAAACATGATACCGAGTGTGAACGTATGTCTCATAGCCCATCTCGGCTTGTCCCCTGCACTCCAAAATCTGGCGCTAGTTAGCCGATGCTACCAACAGCTTTTTTGCCATGTAAATAAATCACTGTTTTACACCCATTTACGAGGCTCAATTCAGTAATTCAGTGGAAATGCATGGATTCCAGTTTCTTCCAGTAGCAGCAACTGGAATCCATGCATTTCCACTGAATTATTTTTGGAATCTGATCCCTTATCATACCTGTTCATTCTTACTCGTTGCTCGACTTATCGTGACTAAATTCAAGATGGCTGCAAACGTTAAACTTTGTGAAGATACTGTCTGTATAAATCGTCTTGTAAGTAAACTACCAGTGCTTTTTCAAAGTTCTCAATGTTTCGTTTTAAATGTCAGGGCCCTCGGAAGTCTACCAATGAAGTGTGGAGATACATTGAGCCTCGTAAATGGGTGTAAAACAGTGATTTATTTGCATGGCTAGCCCGATGCCGAAGCACCACTATTGAAAAAGCTGTTGGTAGCATCGGCTAACTAGCGCCAGATTTTGGAGTGCAGGGGACAAGCCGAGATACATACGTTCACACTCGGTATCATGTTTCAACACACTTTAGGTCAATATCACACCGGAATTCTCCTTTAAGCCCACCTAACGACTCTATACACGATTTCATTGGCCTGATTACAGGGGAACTTGGCAACTATTTCAACGTAATAAACCCGTTTAGAAATCATTTGGATGGTTAAATGACCTGTTCCGGTGAAAATGGTGACTTTTCCCACTGCCCCTAGCGTCCCCAGGCGGAAAACCAACCTTGCAACATTGAGACTACCGTCCCGGAAAGAGAAGTGAGAAACAAGAAACTTGTTTTAAATCGTGTTTCTTACCTTGTAACATCCACATTGTCTACCGAACTTATGCTAACCGTTATGCTAGCTTGTAAACAAATCCATGTGCTTTATCATTACCTTTTTCCACAGTTTGAAATAGCATAATGCACAATTTCTCCAGCAGAGGGGGAAATCCTGCCAAGTTTCCCTTTAAGTTTCGATTTCTGGAGCTCACAAGACAACGGAGAGTTGCTAGACTAGCCCTGGCAGCAAATGTCATTTGCGGCCGCTAGGGGCGCGTCTAGATTTCTAGGCTAGCAATATGTTACTTTTCAATGCATTTTAATTGTGTGTGGAAGTAGGCTATTGTAAATCAGCTTTACAGCAGTATTGTGTGTGTATGCAGAGTGTCCTGTGTTTCATCAGAATTCACTGAGAGCCTCCCTTCCTCTGTTGAGTTAGAGAATACTGGTGAAGCCCTTGCTTGGGGTGACACAAACATTTACCTCTCCCTTGTATGAAGGTATATTGGGTGCAAAACTGGTGAGCACATTTAACTGCAGATTTTGCATGTGCACACTAAAGTCATAAATGTGTAACAGTAAAGTTGAAGTTGTACATATTTTTTTTATATCTTGTTAACACAAAATAGGGGCTATGGGTTCACAAATCCTTTTTACAGGTACACAAATGCTATCCTGTGAGTCACAACTTTCAAGAGTCACGCACTCGACACTTTTGCTCCAATCGTTGCAGCGCAGTTGGTGCGAAACACATTTGCACATCCGTGTTTCATAATCTGAGAACATGCACAACAGTTGTGCATGTGTGGGGGGCTGCGTCCACCCCTGTATGTGTAGCGTGTGTGTGTACTTGACCTGCTCCGGGTGTATTGTGTTCTGTGTCTGAGTCCCTGCCCTCGTACTCATTAAAGCTTGCATTGAACAACGCTTGGTGTCCTGAAACCTTCAAACGTTAGCATATTTTTACTAACATATTGTATCATGTAGCACCACTTCCCCCAACCCCAGGATTTGCACTTTTTTTCCCCCTCAAGTTTTTGCATCCCTGCATTTAGCAACTGACATCTTTGTTTGTGGCTTTCTTTATTTCAGATAATGCCTTGTGCACTGCGACAATGCCCTGCATGTATGGGATTTATTGCAATATCATGTGGGGTGTGCAAGGAGTGTCAGGCCCCCCCTTCCACACAAGGAGCGCCTGATTAGCCGCAGAAAAAAAAATCAACAAACAGTTCAAATCTCGTGTGATGACCAACCTATCGGGCGGCCGTCATTGACAGTTCTTATGCCATGGTAATAATTTACACTATATTTCTATATACTACAGTAGGTACTTGCTGGTGGAGCCTATTTGTTGCGCACAGAGGCTGCTTTGTTGGTGAAAAAACATTGAATGTAGTAAGTTGTAATGTGGACATTGGTCGCACACACAATGTGATAAAATGTATGATGCTTTTGTTTTTGTCATTGAACTGCTTAAATTTTCCTTTTTAGCTGGACAAATTGTCAGCTCTTGGATGTTTCCCAGTCCTCTTACTGGGTAAGAGGACCAAAAAGGGTTTTAAAGCCAACATGACGGTGCCCTTCAGCATGGCTGGGGGGGAGCTATGCTCCAACATAATTTCGTTCTGCGAGAGAACCCTGAAGCGTAAGTGTGTATTTCTCTATCATAACCCTGTTTTACATTAATGTTACATGTGGCAAGTAGCCCACCAGAATTAGCTCAAATATAGCAAAACTGATTGAATTTAATCATTATTATTTTTTTTTTTTTTTTAAAAAGCTGTCGTCGTCATTGCTACTGCATATTTAGGCCTACAACAAGTCAGTATTTTCAGTTTTGCCAACAATACTGATTACATATCTGATTCTTGTTTTCTTTTGATTAGTTGAACATGTCATCGCTGTCTTCACCGCAGCTCTTTCCATCAAACTCGAAGGCGCGCGGCCAAATTGAGGCAATGCTGTAAGGGCCGGTGTACACACATACAAACATGCACACAATCTGACAGAGGCTAACACATCAATTGCATGTAAACCAGCAGGAGCGCTTTAAAACAAACATGAGTGAAACAGCAGTCATGTTTGATTTTGTCCACTTTGTCTTTTCAGCCCTCGGAGAACACAGACTCTTTCCTCTGCCCACAAGCATACCCAGTTGTCCTGTTGGGAGAAGAAAACGGCAACAACATTGTGCACGTTTCCACGTGAGAAATTTCATGAAACACTGCTTCACCTCATGGGCCGCTACGGCGTTGTCCACCTACATTATCCAAAGACCATCTGCACACTCCTCTAGCCTGGAGGACCAGACCCAATCTGGCCACGAATAACGTAATAGCCCAACTCGAGGGGCGGCACCAAGCACGCATTTGAAAATCTCACTGCACGCAATTGGATAACACTATACGATCAATGTTAACTGACTGATTCCGGACTTCGACGCAATTGGATAACACTACGCCTGTCATCTGTTTAGCTCGCCTCTGGCCCGCCTATATCAGATACACAGATATGATTGGTTCCCCGCGATGCAAGGGGCAAAAGTTACGTGCATCATTACTCGTTGCCATAGTCTCTCGCTGAGCAAATGCTTCCGCAAGAACTCCGGATTCCCAGGGTAACACTCCTCTGTGATACAGACTGAAGTGGTCGGGGACACACTCCATAATGGCGATGTCACCCCTTCCTACAGGAAGGCCATTGGAGAGTGGAAGGCCTTCTTAGAATGAACAGGGGGTGTTAAATTGACACTCTTTCACATGTCCCCTTCCTCTTTCTATCATTTTCTCCTTCTTCTCTCTCTTCCTCCCCTTATTCTTTCTCTTTCATCTCTCTCCCCCTCTTTCTCTCACATTCCTCTTTGTCCTCCTACTCTCTTTGTCCTCCTACTCTCTCTTCCTACCCCCAACCTTCTCTCTCTCTTGGCCCCCTCTCAACTCTCACTTCCCCTCTTTCTCTCTATACATCTGTCCACTCTCCCTTGTTCTCTATCTTTCACTTGTTCTCATTCTCTCTGTCCCCTTCTGATCTTTCTCCATCTCTCCTCACAAAGTCATAGTAAACACCGAGATAATAAGAGAAAAAGTAAAATGTCCTAGTAAACGTGCTGTAAAATGATCTCAACATTCTTCCTTTCTTTCGTCAGCTGAGAGTGCACTAAGCCAGTGTTTCCCACTTTACCCATTATATTTCCGTTTACACTTTTAGGCTAAGTCTTGTTTTTCTACTGTTTAGAAATATGTTTCTACTTGAACTGCTCTTGGACTGCCACTGACTGGATAGAAAAGGCAAAAACCTGTAAATATGTTAATAAAAATCTACAACATGTTTGAATGGCCAAAAAACTGACAAATCATGGGGGGGTATACCACACATTACATGGTGTTAGGGTAGCCTACTGCACATGCCATTGACAGTGAGTGGAAATGTTTTTGTTTTTTTAAATTGAGACTTCTAACATTTGTTATCATCATTGTGTCATTTTTGATGTGAATTGAGGGAACAAAAGCAATTTCGGCCCGAAAACTCATGTCATTTGTATTGACATGCAGGGGGAAGTGTACACGGTAGGGCTGTAACGATATACGATTCGAAACCGAAATCGCGACATTCATATCCACGATACTGTGTCGCGGTGTGAAAAGGCAGAATCGCGACACACCCTTTCTAGTGTTTCACACAGTGCTTTGCAGCTTACTCGGCCGCAAAAGCAACCCACATCTCCTGCTGTACTTATCGGTAGCCTACGTTGTCCAAAAACAAATAAATAAATCAATAATAATTTCATACCTCTCCTTGCTTTCATTGTAGACTATGTGTGCAACTTTACCAAACAGTATAGAAGTAAACCCCCTCTCCTTGCCCTCCTTGCTCTCTCTCGCGCTCCCTCCCTCTCCTGCTCAATGAACACGCGCGACTTAAATAAAACATTCACAATCGTGAAAGCAAGGACGCATAGAAGACGACTAGCTAAATTACTATTAAATCCGCTTAGCATCATTAGCATGCTGCACATATTTGTTTAAAAATCTTGCATTGAAGTTGACTGATCATCTCAATACCAACGTTTCCCAAAAGGGCCTGTTCCAAGGAGAACAAGTATTACCTTGAAACTTAAAACACACATGGGGAAACTGAACAGTCCAATCAGTAGACTATGATAGCTAAGCTAGCCAACTATGCTACTTTGTTTACAATATTTCCAGGCTTCAACCAGACAGCTGAATTAAAGAGGTAGAGTTGTAATTGAAAAAATAGTAGGCCTAGGCTATAGGCTAATCCTTCTGGCTTTTTGGGTTTTAAGCAGGAGGTGTCAGAAAAGTTACCACAGGAATAACTGGCTTGTGGCGGCCAAGCGTAGCGACTTTGCTTTTTGATCCTTCGATGTTGGCTCTTCACCAAGCGTTGGATTGTTCACCCACTAATAGGGAACGTGAGCTGGGTTTAGACCGTCGTGAGACAGGTTAGTTTTACCCTACTGATAATGTGTTGTTGCATCGGTAATCCTGTGTGGTGATATTATCTAGACACATTTAATAATAATGCTTGTGTGTGTGTACTGGTCTATGAAAGAGACCTTCCATTTAATATGCAAACATTTACCGGCAGTCTTTGTGCAGCTGTTATGCAAACAATGTACTGGAACATAGAGTCTGCCTGTTATGCAAACATTTACTGGAAGTCATGAGACTGGAACGGTCAAAGGCTAAGAGTGGCTGGTATGCAAAACATTTACTGGAAGGGGCTAGCAGAAAAGGACAAGCAGGGACTTCCAGAGAGAGGAAGTGAAACCAGATGTTGACACATAGAACCAAATCAAAACGTACCCTGCCTGACAACAGATTACACATAGAACCTGGACACACATTTCTGCCTAGCAACACACATTTTTTAATGTATATGTGAGGAGGAGTTTCCACCAATATCTCAAGTCCCAAAACGCTCTGATTGGCTAAAAGGGGCCTGGTGACGTTCCTGGGGATAGGAACGCCTCTCAGGCCCCCGAGAGTATAAAGGAGAGAGCACAGGCACATTCAGATCAGATCTCATCGGGGTAGCAGCTGCCACTCACCACTCTATTGCCTGACGGTCCAGTCCTGACACTGTTTGGATTGTGTTATCACTGCAATACGGTGAATAAAGGATCAACGGTCTTCAGCTTCTCTCGTCTTGGTGTTCTCCTTCGGGTCTTTGACATCAGAGTGCTAGTTGGATTGGAGGTTTTGGAAGTGGATAGATTTCCACGACAGATCTGGAGGTCCTACCGAGATTTGAAAGGATTCAACAAGGGAAGCAGTTCCGTCCCGGGTGAAGCAGACTTCTCCAGTGCAACTCTCCGGGCCCAAAAGGTAAGCACTTTTGCTTATTATTAGGGAGAGTTGTACTGTGGGAGTCGGTGGGTAGGCCGGGAAGGGGTGCTAACCTGAATCCTCAAAAGAATAGTGGAGACACCAGACAGAGATTGGGTTGTACTGTTGGTCTTAAAAAAGCGTTTTGTAATTTTGTGAACCGGTTAAAAGAGTTTTCAAGGAGAAAACTGAGGTAAATGGCCATGTAATAATTTCCAAGGAGGAAGTCTAGTTTTCAAGGAGAAAACTAAAATAGTATTTTAATTTCCAAGGAGGAAATCTAGTTTTCAAGGAGAAAGCTAAAATAGTGTTTTAATTTCCAAGGAGGAAATCTAGTTTTCAAGGAGAAAACTAAAATAGTATTTTGTGTAAAGGGAGCACGGGCTGCCCTAAAATATATGTGTTTCAGAGAAAAGGAACGGGTTAATAGGTAAAAACTGCAATATTAGCTGCAAGTTGAACGTGTGAAACTGTCCTGAGCAAAGGGTGATGAACAAAATATATTTTATTATAATCTGCTGTTGTTTCTGTAAAAACTGAGTGTGCGCCGTTGTGTTTTCTTTTGACCGTCTGGGCATGGGCCCACAATAGATGCAAGACAAGCGCACATACAAATTTGAGGTAGAGGAGTTCGGCGAGGGAAGAAGGATCGCCACGCTAACAGACGGACGTCAAACTCACATGATAGAAGTTGCAGCTGCAATATTCATAAGACAGTTGCACAGCAACCATAGCCTGGACATAAGGAGATTGTTACAGTTGTTGGAGGTTTTTGCAGATGCCCCCCCTGAGCCCCCTGTTAAAGTAACAATATTGCCCAAGATTAGGATTGTGAGAGACCATAGGCCAGAGACCCTAGGAAAAGTCCTGTACCGCTTTGAAATTTCTGATGAGTCAGGTGAGGAAGAACCAGACACAGACTCCCCAGAAGAATTCACTCCAAACAGTAGTGTGAGAGAGGAAGAAGCAGACATTGAGCCAGGGGAAGTAAGTGCCCCACCAGAGACAGGATACGGCAGCCTAGGGTCAGAGGAAGAGGAACGCCAGGAGTCAGGTCAAGGGGGTCTAGTGAGAGCTCCAACTCCCTATCCAGGCAACACCGTATCCCACCAGCTGATTCGCAGCCCATTCCGTGTAGTTAACAGCCCAGCCACCCCCCGATATAGCTCACCGCCCTCCACAAGTTATAGCCCAACCAACCCCCGGTCTAACTCAAGCTATAGCCCGACTGAGCCCCAGCCAGTGCAGGATATAGAACAGGCGCTGAAAGAGATAGTTGGCCGAGATAGAGGAAGGCTGGCCGATTTTATGAGAGAGTCTTTATCAGTGTCAGTGTTCTGGAACAAGGAAGGGAGCACTAGGGATAAATATTCAGTTCATGTTGACCACCGTGACAAATACGGAGGAACCCACTCAAGACTAGGCACCAGCGTAGCACCATTGGCACTGCAGACAGTAATAGAGCAGGTAGGAAAGTTTGTGGGGGTGAACACAAGGCCAGTGGTTGACCAGCTCTTTGCCCCACCTGAGGGAAGGAAGCGCAAGTTTGAGAGGGACTCCCCAGCTGCAAGAAGGAGAAGGACAAATAGAGATTATAGATAGAAAGGGGAGGCACTGCTGCAGGGCCTCGATAACAACTGCTTGAACTGAATAAACCCCACAGTAACGGCTTAGAAAAAACTTGTAATCCGCTGACTTTGCTTAAACTGAAAGTGTTGCACCTGCTTCAATAAAATAAAGAGAAAATAAAGTCAATAAATGTACTTTGTAAAAACAAAATAAAAGGTTAAAGGATAATTTTGAATGAAGAAGGATTATTGACGCAGAGCTACTAGAAAAAATAGAATATCTGATAAGGAAAGCTTACCCGTTAGAGTTAGGGACACCTATGGACATAAGGAGCGACGATAGCGATACATCGGATTAACAAAGCATAGAAGCCTATTAAGCAGGTCCAGGAGAAACGTTGAAAGTATATGGAACAGGGACAGCAGAACGTGCTCTGGGCCATAGATATCGTTGAATACGACGAACACGACTGGGAGACAAGCGTCAGAGACGGAGAGGGCCGAGAATACGTAGGATACGTGGGTGAGGTCCCCTTTGAGTGCAAACTCCCGTATAGGTGCAAAAATCGAGACGACGTAGACCTAAAAGCGACACTTTCTTTGTTGAGTAAACTAACCCCTAATAGCCTGCCAGTGAGGAAACAGGAGGAACCACAGCCCCAAGCAGCCGGAAGTAGAGGAGAGGCTACATCGGGTGGCCTGAAGATAAAAGGGAAGTGGACAATAAGAATCTCCGAGCACGGGAGTGACGGGTGGAGCGTAAGCGCAGTGAACGATAGAGGAAAAGCATTTGAAGAAAGGAGAGGCAAACTGAATACGGTCTTCCAGGAGTGGGGCGACGTGCGGAACTCTATACTGTACTTGGTGAGCGACCTACGACTGGACTGGGAGGAAAAAGACCAGAACAGATACAGGAGGGAGAGAAAAAGACAATACGAAAAGGATTATCGCCTGTTCTGCACTGACCGGGAGGACATAAACGAACTAGACTACGGCAAAAATCCCCATTCCACCGAAGACAACGACCTCTAAGAAAAATGGCAACCAGAGTAATGACACCGCTGGAGGAAGTAGTAAGGGAAAATGCCATCGCTGAAAAGGACGTAAAAACCATCAACCACAAGTGGTTCCTAAGATACAAAGGAGACCACACAGCATGGCCAAAAGAAGGGTCACTCAACCCGACAATAATTGCCCAAATGAGGGAAAAAATCATGAACCACAAGGGTTATGACAAAGGCCCACGGAGGCAGGAAAAAAGAGAGAAGGAATTGAAAACTCTGGAGGCCTTCGCTAAGATATCGGAGAGAAAGAGAAGGCAAAGGGCGGACCAGAATGACACGCCGCCTGAAACGCCCACCACAGAGAAGTGCCCCCAATCACAGCCCACAGAGAAAGAGCTGGACGCCCCGACCCAAGCAGCAGAGCCAGGAGCTCCGCCCATGGAGGAGCTGCGTCCTCCCCCATACAGGGAAAAGGACAAGCTGTACCCAGAGGTGCCGCAAGGAGAGGATAACGTGCGGGAAATAATCCGGCGCCTGGAAGAAAGGGACCCACGGGCCCTGGCAATACAAGCACCGGGGTATGGGTCACAGGCCCCTACGGTGCACCTGGCAGTACAGGCCCCACTAATGGTGAAGGGGATCACCCTGGAAGGGACCTGTGCGGAGGTGCTGAAAGAAGTAAAGAGAATAAGGTGGGAACAGGCCAACCCCCAGCCGAGACCATCAACATCCCAACCGGCGTCCGCACAGTCATCGCCACCATCATCCCCCACCAGAGAAACGCTCCCAGAACACCTTCTGGAAAGGACAGAACCAGGTGAAGAAAAAGAGTGGGATGAGGAAGGAAAAGCTGCAAGGGAATTGGAGGAGCAGGTGGTGAGTGACTACCACACAAGCCTAAGAGGCCACCGGGAAGCAGACGAATCCCCAGTGACCAGCCCCCGAGAGCTCTGTGGGGAGAGCCAAAAGAGGCGTGCAGGTGATCCAGGAGCTGGGGGAAGCGAGCCCCCACGCCTTCCAGGCCAAAGGAAGGAACAAGCCCCTGAGGAGGGAGAAGAGGAACAGAGACAATGGTATGGGAGGCTGTGGGACCACCTGAAGACGGTCATGAGGAAGTGGGTAGAGGCCACAGGGGAGGAAGAGAGAGAAGCCCAAGATAGAGAGGCCATGAAAACCCTGGCCTGGGTGAGGTCACAGATGGACAAGGAACCGGTAAAGGAGGGGTGCAGAGAGTCATGGCGGAAGCTCGAGGAATACACCCAGGTGTGCTGGAGGAAAGTGGAAAAAGCCATTAGGCAAGCGGAAGAGAGATACCAAAACAGAAGAAGAGAGGAACAGAGGGTTGAAGAACGGTATGAGGAAAAAATGGAGAGAATGGAAAAGGGTCTGAAGGAGTTGAAAGCCGCTAAAAGGATCGGATCACAGGAGGTAGAACTGGCCGAAGGGATTATAGAGGAGTTAGCAAAGATGGAGAAGTGGGAAGACAAGGGGACAGGCCCAGGAAGCACGCCAGAACATGCCAGGTATAAAAAGGATTGCAGGAACTGCGGCGAAAGCCTGAAAAGAGAAATGACGGAAGTCCTGAAAAGAATGGAGGAGATGGGAGCACGAGAGAAAGAAGAAGGAAGGCTCAGAGAGGAAGAGATGAAGAAGAAGAGGAGGGCCCGCCGACTAACCTTCGAACTGGCCTGCGGTCCAACCACGATAGCGGAAGAAGAGGAGGAAGATACGGACGGGGCAGACAGCCAGGCTGGCTCAGAAGAGGACTATGAGTCAATGGAAGACGAGGAGACAGGACTGGAAGTCGTGGAACAGTTCCTCACAGAGCAAACTCAGAGAGAACTGCCACAGGGTCCGAGGGGAGAGGAACCCTCAGTGTGTCTCGGCTGTGGAAGGACGTTCAAAGGAGAAAGGGGGGTGAGGGCCCACCAGCGACAAACAGAGGCATGTAGAGGGCGGGCCGGAATACTCCCAGTGATGATCCCACCCAGTGTGCTCGCCACAGGACTGTTTGGAATCAGCAGGATGAAGAAAGGAGTAGAGAAAGGCCTGGACGAGATCAGAAAAGGAGTGCGAAAGGGGCTCGACGAGATTGAAGGGGGAGTCAAGAAAGGCCTAAAGGAAAACAAGAAGGAGCTGGAAAAACTGGAAAAGGAGGGAAAGAAAGAAAGAGAGAGGGCACGGAAAGGAAAAGAAAGAATGGAAGCCATCCCAGAAGAATTGGATGAGGAAGAAACGGTTGTGATGGCACCATTGATAACGAAAAACCACACGGCCCACTACCAGCCATGGACCCACTCAGATGTGAATGGCCTCATTTCACGGCTCCCTGTCCTGCATGAGGGAGCGGGCAGATGGATAAGTCGGCTAGAATCAGAAACTCAAGGCCGAAACCTGGCCGTAGGAGATATAAAATATCTGCTCGGCCTGATATTGGGAAAGGCTGACACAGAGGCGGTACTGGAGAGAGAAAACCTAGGGCGGTTGATGAATCCCAGCAGAGACGCCCTGTGCTTCGATAGCGTCCGGAACAACGTGTGGAAGGCCCTAAGGGCAGCTTACCCCAACCACTACAGCCCCTCAGCCGTCTGGATAGAGAAACTCAAAGACAGCGATAACCCCGCAGCCTTCGTGGAAAGGGCAGCGCAGGAATGGACGATAAGGATGGAACAAAGACCAGAAGACTCAGGTCCCCTTACCATGCAGTTCAGAAGAGCGGTTATGGATGCACTGCCAAGAGAAGTCAGGACGCAGCTGGAAAGCGACTGGCGCCTGGCAGCCATGCCAAAAGAAGAATTCAGACTGGCAGTGGTACACCACGTAACTCTGCACAGACAAGGGAAAGACAAGGAGGAGCAGCAGGAGAAGGAAGCGATAAGGAAGCTGACCCATGTGCAGCTCCAGGAGGCAAAGGGGGCAAAGAAGGCAGTTACCCAAGCTCCGGTAATGCCTGCTACGGCCCCTACCACACAGCCACAACCACCGGTAGTACAACAACCAGTAATGATGCAGCCACAACCCATGCAGCCCATGATGCAAACATGGCAACAAGCGCCATATGGACCCCCGCAACAACAGCAACAGAGACAACAATGGTACCAGCCAAGAGGAAGAGGAGGATTCCGCCAGGGAAGAGGTGGACAAGGCAGAGGAGGCTATGGTAGGGGACAATACCAAAGCCAGCAGAGCCAAGGAAACGGCATTCAATGTTGGATGTGTGGAGGAACGGGACACATCTCCAGGGATTGCCCGACAAAGACCGGAGGCCAGAACAACCAAGGAGGACAGACAAATCAAGGACAAGTGCAAGGAGGGAATTATGCTCCCCAACAAGGGAGAGCCCCACAGCAAATGCAGGCACCCTCTGGCCCAGTCTCCCCTTACGGGGGAAACTGGAATTGACGAGGCCCAGAAAACCCAGGGGAGGGTCAGTTCCCCGCCCTGACAAGGGGAGCTGACGCAGAACCAATGCTGCAGGTTCTAATCGAGGGCATGGAAGTCAAATGTTTAGTGGATACAGGGGCAACATATACTTGTCTTCACCCAAAAGATGCCCAACACCTCCCCAGATCTTCAGGAAAGTTTATGAAGACAGTGGGTTTTTCGGGAAAAACGCAGCTAATTCCAATGACGGCCCCAGTATCGATCCAAATAGAAGACAAGGAAATCAGGATACCAGTCTTAATAGCAGAGCACACGCCCGTCAACCTATTGGGACGGGACGCACTATGCAACCTAAGACTCCAAATTGAGTGTTCCCCAACAGGAGTACAAATAACAGGGCTGGCAACCCAAATGGCCCTAAGGATAAGTGCCCCAACTCAAACTGAAACTCACCAGGTCTACTGGATTGGACAATTGGAACCAAGCATAGAGCGAGTGATCTACAACGAGTATGCTTTCCAAATAAACAGCCTTCATGCTCGGCTAAGGACGCCAAGATGCCCTTTTCATTGTACGATAAAATTCGACCAAACGCCAAGCAAAGAGAGAGAGGAAAGATGGCATAGGGACGTGAGTAAGTGGGGACGCATCCCACTCGACATACACGCACTGGTGGTGGCCAAGGAAGGAGTGGCCGCTGAGGTGAAATTTGCGAAAGGATGGGATCTAGGCTTGATCTTCGACATGCCCGGAACAAGGCCACACATTACTCTAAGAGTGGCCAGAGGTCACAGAGCAAGAGAGATGGGCCCAGTGATGCTCAAGGCCCTGTGCGTCAAGTGGAAGGACACAGGAAATGATCGACTCCAAACGGCTATCAGTAAAGGAGGAGAGCCAATGTTCAGGATAAAATTGGACAACCCAGTCACCGTGTGGGGAGTCCCACAGATAATCGAAATCATGGACACAGAACCGCAGGAGAGAGAGGAGATACCCTATGTTGAAGGATGTCCATATGGGAATCAATTTTGCCTCTATCGCCTGTTCCCAGGAGCGGGGCGCCGCTGCTGGGACAAAACGAGACATGTACCGTTCAGCAAAGAAGACGCAGAATGGAGCATGTACATGCGACATCTGTCATGGTGCCCAAAGAAAAGGGAAGCACAACCAGCAGTATATCTCCCGGAGAAGGTTTATGACATACCCTACGTCAAAGGATGCCCCTACGGCAACCCATACTGCATGTATGGCCTGCTGGGAGGAGCAGGATATCGATGCTGGGATAAGGAGAACCATGTGCCCATCGACAAGTCCGACCTAGAATGGGAGGAATATAAGAAGTACTACCTAGACGGCGAGACGGACAAAAAGACAGGGAGGCCGGGACCGACCCCCTGGAAAATGATGATGCTGCAAGAGGCGACAGAAACAGACGCCGAACGGGCAGAGAGAATATTGAGAAAAGTGCCGCCTGCGGTATGGTCACAAGGAGATGGGGACATAGGGCTGGTCAAGTCAGCAAGCCCTGTGGAGTTCAGACTGAAACCCGGAGCGACGCTGCCTTTCCAGCCGCAGTACCCCATTTCAGCAGAAGCAGCTGAAGGGATAAGAGGGACAATTGAAGACCTCCTGGGAGCAGGAGTCTTAGAAGAAGTCCCAAGTGCAAGGTGCAACACACCCATATTTCCCGTGCTGAAGGCGGATGGAGTGCGATGGAGAATGGTCCAGGACCTCAGGCCCGTCAACGAGCGCATTGAGGACTATCCGGCGGACGTCCCACATGCTAACGTACTAATGACCAACATCCCGGCAAGTGCAACGACGTTCTCCGCCATTGATCTGGTTCAAGCATTTTTCACAATACGGGTGGCCCCTGCAAGTAGGGAATTTTTCGCATTCAAATATCAGGGCAAGACGTTCCAGTACACAAGGCTCCCACAAGGGTTTAAGCACTCACCGCACATCTTTAACCAAGCCCTCAAGGAGGACTTAAAGCACATCACGTGCCAAAGCACGATTCTGCAGTATGTTGACGATGTCTTGGTGTGCTCACCGGACCAGGAAACGTGTGAAAGGGATACGGTCCACGTGCTGACCGTTTTGGCCGAAGGGGGGTACAAAGCATCGAGAAAAAAGCTACAATTTGCACAGCCCCAGGTGATTTACTTAGGCCGCCGGATCTCACATGGGCACAAGGGCATCGCCCCGGAACACATTGGGGCAATTGCCAAGGCACCGAAGCCAAACACGGTGAAGCAAATGATGTCGTTCATTGGACTCATAGGTTTCAGCAGCGACTGGGTGGAGTGCTATGAACAAAAGATAGCCCCACTACGAGCCATGATCGTGCAGGCTGGAACCAGCCACCTGAGGAATCGTCTCACATGGACAATGGACGGGAACGAGGCGTTTGAACGCATCAAAGGAGAGCTACAGCAAGCACCGGCACTTGCACTGCCGGATTACGGAAGACCCTTCTACCTGTACGTGTCGGTCAGGAAGGAAACAGGAAAAGACGCATACATGACCGCAATCATGGCACAAACACAGTGCCATGGACGCGGCAAACAAGCGATCGCCTACTACAGCTCGAAGCTGGATGCGGTGGCCCAGGGCTACCCACCATGCTTCCAGGGTCTCGAAGCTGTATATTCGGCTTACGTCAAAGCCTCTAACATCACCATGGGATGGCCAGTGGTGATACACACCAGTCACGCAATAGCACAGTTGGTGGAACAAGGAAAATTCTGTGTGACGCCTCAGAGGCAATTGAGGTACTACAATCTGTCACTCTGCCCAGATGTCACCATAAAGGCATGTGACACGGCAGGAAACCCGGCGGATCTCATCCCACTTGAATATGAGGGCGAGCCACATGACTGCGTGGCTGATTCAATCGCCTTCTCAAAACTGAGGGAAGACCTGCAGAGTGAGCCATTAGGACAGGGAATCACCTACTTTGTGGACGGCTCTAGCCATAACTATGACAACAGGACACATGCAGGGTTCAGCGTAGTGCAGATGACAGGTCCAGAAACATTTGCGACAATTATGAGTGAGCCATGCACACAACCATGTTCAGCGCAACTAGCTGAATTAAAGGCGCTGACAGCAGCGTGCTCTCTGGCAGAGGGACAGGATGCAACCGTACACACGGACAGCGCCTATGCCCACAACGTCTGCCATGTGCATGGCGCTCAGTGGAAACAGAGGGGGTTCAAGAAATCGGATGGGAGTCCCATCCAGCATCTGGAGCAGATTCAGTTGTTGTTAGCAGCGATGATGCGTCCAAAGACGCTGGCAATATGCAAATGCAAGGCGCATTGTAAGGGACAGGACTACATTACTCTAGGGAATGCACAGGCAGATGAGGCAGCCAAGGAAGCGGCGTTGGAGGCTAGAAGGGCAAATGCCGCCCCTAAATCTCCACAGGATAACGAACCACATAAAATACTGCTCAACAGGACGGGGCACAGCGTGCCCTGCCCTACAAAATGCCCCTACCCTTACAACACATGTATGTGGTGCTCTCAATGGTGTGATGACGACCACAAGCACCAGGTAGATCCCGTCTGTTGCGCGCTATGCCAGAGGGCCAGTTGCCCCGAGTGCGGGGACAAGCCCTGTGAGGCCAGGTACTCGCCAGGCGTAATTGATCGCTTCTTCACGGCAACCGACACAGTAATACAAGCCCCAGTGGTTCGGACCTTGCCTGACGGACGAACGCTTAGAATCGTGGATCCCATGCTCACGCTTAGCGCTATCAAAGACGCACAGAGTGAGGCACCGCGTGCCGAAACACTGCTGTGGGAGGAAAGGGGTGCGTCGAAAGGCAGAAATGGGGTGTGGAGGAGTCATGATGGAAGGGTGGTGGCCCCAAGTAGACTCCTTGATCTCCTCATTCATGATGCGCATGATGTGGATCATTGCGCAAGGGGGGAGGTCAAGCGGCAGATACTTGACAAGGGGTTCTGGGCCCCATACCTTCAAGATCGCATCAATTACGTGCTAAGAAATTGCCACACCTGTGCCACGCACAATTACAGAAACAACATAACAATAGGCATAGGACCACGGCCCCTGGGACACGTGCCACTCCCAGAGGGACCGTTCAAACACCTGGTAATGGACTACATCGACATGGGTCGAACGGTAAACGCGTACAAACACGTGCTGGTGATAATATGCCGCTATTCACGATGGGTAGAAGCCTGCCCAAGCCGAGGGCAGGACGAGAAAACGGTGATTCGATTCCTAGCAAGGGAAGTGATACCCAGGTTTGGGATCCCAGAAATAATCAGCAGCGACAATGGCCGAGCGTTTACGGCCAACACGTGGAAAAAGATTGCGCAGGCGCTGTGCATCAAGACTCGGTTTGGTTGTGTTTACCACCCGCAGTCCCAGGGGATGGTTGAAAGGGCAAACGGCACGCTGAAAAATAAGATAGCGAAGATCGTCCAAAGCGCACATGACGATCCAAATCTGCCAAACTTAAATTGGGTTGACGCGCTGCCAATCGCGCTGATGAAAATGCGTTGCGAAAAAAATCGAACCACGCATCTGACCCCGCACGAGATGGTGACGGGGCGGGCAATGCCCACACCACGGTTCAGAGGGGATCAGAGGCCTCCGCTGGAAATTCTAGAACAGGAAGTAAGCAGTTACATTAAACAGCTTTCTCAAGTTCACAGGGCAGTTTTCAACGAGCAGAAGAGAAGAGAAAGAGCTCGGGAGCGGAGGACTGAGCCCGGACCGATCCAAGTGGGAGACTGGGTATACCTGAGGGTGTTTAAGAGATCGTGTCTCGACCCCAGGGCAGAGGGGCCCTACCGAGTGACCCAGGCTACCCCCCGGGCGGTAAGAGTGCAAGGATCAGATTTGTGGTATCACCTTAACTCTTGTTACAGGGCGGTGCCACCAGAAGGAGCGAGAGGTCCAGAGGAGGCGGAAGACGATGACGGGGACCAGGGCCCGCCAGGACCCCCACCAGACTCCCCCGGGGAGGATGATGGTGGTGGGGAACAAAGGGGAGGACCAGGTGCGCGTAGGAGTACGAGGCGGAGGATACTGCCGGCTCCTGCTGATGACCCTGGGCGGAATGTACCTAGGGTGCCTGCTGTTCTCCCTCCCCTATCTATGCCTACAGGTGCTGGCGATGCTGGAGCCGAGCCAGGCTCGAGGATGGGAAGGCGACATCCACCTGAAGTGGGAGCCACTCCCGAATCCCAAGTATCCAGACCTGCCACCGCCTCGACCAGCGGTGATCCACCAGCTGACCCCACAGCCCACTCTCGGGCCACGACTACACCCGACCTCGCGGGGAGTGACGCCGAAGAAACGCGGAGGTCGGAAGAAGAAGCCCCGCCACCGCCACCGCCACACCAGCAAGGGAACGACACCATCGACTTTGGGGACTTCTACGCCGACTGGGATTACCCATACCCAGCCGACGCCCCCGCTGACGGCCAGACTGGAGCACAGCCATCCGCCGCAGAGATCGCCGAGGCCCTCGACGCGCTCAGGCTACCCGCTGTCCTTACACCTCCCCCCCGGACACCTCCTCAACAGGGCTCGCAATTTCCTGCGGAGCCTGTGGAAAGGCCGACGGACTCAGGGCACACCACGGGCGGTCCCCACTTTGGGGACAGCCACCCAGGGACCAGCCACGGGGACAGCCACCCAGGGACCAGCCAAGGGACAAGACGAGTACTCCGAGGGATCGGCCTGGACGACTCCCCCGATGCCCACTGGACTGGGGGCTTCGAGGAGGCCATCGATTGGCCCCTCCAGAGATTCCCAGAGGACGACGAAAGCGACGGAGGGGGTACGGACTGCCGCCCCCAATGACGCTCTGCGAGGGGACAGAGTGGAGCTGCTCGACGACGGTGCCCTAGACACGAACAATATTCTGTACATAGGGGGATCAGGAGATGAGGCGCCCACCCCGGAGTCAGAAGCATCGGGAAGCAACGAATACATCCCGGTACTGGACAGTGCAACGACTCCGGTGCTGGACAGTGCAACGACTCCGGTGCTGGACAGTGCAACGACTCCGGTGCTGGACAGTGCAACGACTCCGGTGCTGGACAGTGCAACGACTCAAAGCAAGAATGAGAGCAAAAATGTAAATAGTACAAGCACGCTTCTAGAAAACCTGTCAAGCAAGAATGAGAGCAAAAATGTAAATAGTACAAGCGCGCTTCCAGAAAACCTGTCAAAGAACCAGACTGATGGGACTCAGGCCAAAAGAAGAAGGAAGAGATCAACAAGCGCTCTGGAGGCGTGGGAGGACAATTCATGGATGCAATGGGCCAAATACACAGCGAAGACAGTGAAGCCAGAAGGAGGGTGTTATGTGTGCTCAGCAGTGAGACCCAAGCTGGCCATACTACCAGCACCAGGAAGTGGAGAAGAGGATGCGGTATATCGAGCGTCGGGAAGGCAGTACAAAGAAGACAAGCTGTCTCCCTTTGCATGTCTTGAGCAATTAGGAAATGAGAAGTTACGTGAGTGGTGGACGGGTATAAGCCCCTCTTCTGCAGAACGAAAGGAAGGAAAGAGAACGCACGGGTACCAAGAAAATGAGGCAAGATGTAGGAAAGACTACCCAGGCATGGGAGCCAGGGTAGCAAGGAAAACCCACCGCGTTTATGACATACCAGAAGACGTAGAGTTTGAATGTTTTGAAGTACCCCCCTTTGAAGGCATGGTCAAAGGAGGCACGACGGATGTAGGAGCGTTTGAAGGACGCTGCGCAGCAAAGTGGGTCCACGAATCCAACAGCCTCTCGTATCGCCTGGAAGAGAGAAGCGAAAACGGGAAAAGGATTGGAGTCAAAGCAAACAGCACGATGCTAAGGGTAAACTGGATGAACGAACGAGATGTTCCGCTGGCAGACTTATGGTGGGCCTGTGGAAGACGATGGGGACTGCGAAATACCCTTCCAAAATACTGGAGGGGAAAGTGTGCAAGGGTCACCCTGGCCCAGCAAACCTACATAGTCCCCTGGTCAGAATGCAACTCAACATTGAACTCGACCGGCCCAGGGCGCAACCAGCAGACACCCGTAGAAGGGAACCTGAGGAGAAGTCGGAGGGACGCCAACGATGGAGTATATATGGACATGTTCGGACAGCCCCACAACGTCCCGAGACAGTTCAAAGCACGAGACGAGGTGCTCGCCGGATTTGAAGCCGCCATCCCCGTCTATGGAGCATCCATAGGCATCGCCAAGAATGTTCAATGGATCAACTACATCCACTACAACGCCCTACGGTTCATGAATGCCACAGTGGAGGCGTTCAGCGCGCTTGATAGAAGGCTGAACGCCACCACAAAAATGGCAATGGAAACCAGGATAGCAGTGGACTGGATACTGGCAAAGGAAGGTGGAGTGTGCGCAATCGTCGGGACAGATTCGTGCTGCACGTACGTCCCAGGTAAAGGCGAGAACATGGATGACTTCACAAACGCGATGAACAGGCTTAAGGCCATCAACAAGGAGGCCCACGAGAACTCTGGATTGGCACCGACATTTGCGGGACTCCCGGATATTTTTGCCCCCGTAACCAAGTGGCTAACGGACACCTTTGGGTCATGGGGGGGTAAGATTGTAGCATTTCTGGGAAAGTTATTGTTTGGAGCAGCCTTAGTGGTGGGAATGTTTTGCTGTATTACTCAATGTTGTGGTAAGGGTTGCTCCAAAGTAGTCGCTAAACAACTAATGGTCCAAAATATAAGGATGCCCTGGGACGAGGAGGATGCGAGTGAGAGGATCCTTTTAGTACAAACTAGTGTGAGACGAATAATGGAAGACGAATTTAACGAGGGTTATATAATACTGGAGCAGGAGCGGGAGCAGGGGCAGGAGTTTCCTCCCCCGGAGTTTCCTCTCCCGGATATGTACGAGTAGGGGTGGGGTCCTGCGAGTCACCCACCTCTACACACACACCCTGACGCACACTCACATACACAACACTGACAGGTAATTCACAAAGCACGTGACTGCACGCCCAGGTGACAGAGTCGAGAGATGCTAGAGTTAAGGGGTATTATGGGCTGTGACCTGATACGAATGAGTCGCCTTAAGTGATCTTGATTCAATTTTATATCTTAGTGCTTCGCTAGTTATAGACGGAAACTTAAGTTTTATGGAGGTGTAGCCCTCCACTGCAAGGCCATCCAAATCTGGATAGACGTAACCAAAGCTTGCTACTAGAAGTGATCACCTCACCCCAGGTTACCGCACGCCGGACCTGGCCCGCCTAGTGGTGTGGCGGGTGTGTGGCGCGGTCAGCGCTCGAGGACGGGTACGACCCCATTGGCCAGCAGGGGCAACCTAAGGCAGAGCATGGCGGCCCGTCCCCTCGGTGTAGCGCGCCTGCGGCCGGTGTGCTCACCCATTCTCACGCTAGTGTGAATGCCCGGAGGATTCCGGAGGAAAAAGGGGATGACGATGCGAGTAACAAAGGGGGGTGTAGTGTGACGCCTAAAGGCCAGAAAAGGGCCATATATATCACTTACTAAAGGAGCCATTAGGGGATGGGCAAGTGACGCATAGGATCATGAAGTTGTTATGTAACTCCGATTTGGCACCAATGGCCGTTGCATGAAATTTCTTTTATGCTCAAAGTGACTAGCACATTAGCCGCTTTGGGGACAAATCCGTCTCGGGTCCTAGCCATAGGTTCGTAACAAGGAATTGGTCTTTCTGTCACTTGATCTGGGCGTCCAGAGCTTGCTTACCGATGTTATTTACTCTTGTAAAGGCAATGATGCCGACACATTTACTAGTTATAAGGTTTAAGATTTTACGCATGCAATAAGGTTGTGGTAGACACCATTCCCCTGTAACTCGCTCATGTGCCCACAGCCTGAGGTGTCATGACAATATACCGGGTTATGACACACTCCTTTGTTTAGATGATGCTTATGCTGCATAGCGAGGCTAATTTAGCCTCGAAGGGGGGAATATGTGGTGATATTATCTAGACACATTTAATAATAATGCTTGTGTGTGTGTACTGGTCTATGAAAGAGACCTTCCATTTAATATGCAAACATTTACCGGCAGTCTTTGTGCAGCTGTTATGCAAACAATGTACTGGAACATAGAGTCTGCCTGTTATGCAAACATTTACTGGAAGTCATGAGACTGGAACGGTCAAAGGCTAAGAGTGGCTGGTATGCAAAACATTTACTGGAAGGGGCTAGCAGAAAAGGACAAGCAGGGACTTCCAGAGAGAGGAAGTGAAACCAGATGTTGACACATAGAACCAAATCAAAACGTACCCTGCCTGACAACAGATTACACATAGAACCTGGACACACATTTCTGCCTAGCAACACACATTTTTTAATGTATATGTGAGGAGGAGTTTCCACCAATATCTCAAGTCCCAAAACGCTCTGATTGGCTAAAAGGGGCCTGGTGACGTTCCTGGGGATAGGAACGCCTCTCAGGCCCCCGAGAGTATAAAGGAGAGAGCACAGGCACATTCAGATCAGATCTCATCGGGGTAGCAGCTGCCACTCACCACTCTATTGCCTGACGGTCCAGTCCTGACACTGTTTGGATTGTGTTATCACTGCAATACGGTGAATAAAGGATCAACGGTCTTCAGCTTCTCTCGTCTTGGTGTTCTCCTTCGGGTCTTTGACATCAGAGTGCTAGTTGGATTGGAGGTTTTGGAAGTGGATAGATTTCCACGACACCTGCTCAGTACGAGAGGAACCGCGGGTTCAGACATTTGGATAAAATATAGATATATTATATTGTAATCCTCTGGTGTTCTAAGGGAGGCTATTACACCCGCCGCCCCCCCCCCCCCCCCCCCATCATGTGTCATCGAGGTGGCAAGCTGTCTTAGAAACATCTTTCACTCCCCTAGTCCAGGCAAAGGAACGGAAGCTTATCATCTATAGTGACCGATGCTGTGGGCAGAACAACAACTGGCGAGTCCTAAACCTCATGGCCCTGACTCCTGCTTTCCCTGTGACCGTTCCTTTGCCACGCTGGGGAAGAGGCGTAAGGTGTCCACTCTCTACAACCCCAGCGTTGTCGCTGAGATGATCCGTGGAGCCAGGCCAGCCGCATCCATTCAAAGTCATTGAGATGAAATGTGCGGACTTCAGGCAGCTCCCTGATGCAACACTAAAGCGTCCACCTGGCTTTATAATCACATCCATGTCGTGGTTGAAAGTGACAGATAAAAAACTAAAGAATATCTAAATAATCTCTGTGTTCATAAAATGGCTGGAGAAGATGTCCCTGGAGTATGACGGGAGTATTTCACACATGAATAAAAAAATATTTTTGCCATGACGAGATTAAACTCGACATTAACATTTCGAGAATAAAGTTGAAATGTCATGTCAAGACTTTAATCTCGACATGTCGACTTGAAAGTCGCCATGTCGATATTAAACTCGACATTTCGAGAATAAAGTTGATCTCGACGTGTTGACATTAAACTTAGCATTTTGAAAATAAAGTTCGGAGAGAGAACGACTGCTCCAAAGTAGGGTACAACCGGGATGATGAAGCTGTCCTCCCGACCAGGCAACCCCATGTATTCTAAGTAAACGCACATTATTGCCTACTATATTTTATGCAGGTGAGCACTGAGACATGGAAAAGCAGTTTTAGAAAAAATAGTTTTGCCATGTAAACCTATGGCCTTTCCCACGTAAAAACAGAGTGAAATAACATTTTGTACTATAGAAACATTATATCATTGGAAACATGTATTATTCTAGGTATTTAAATGGCATAGTGCGTGGTATTTCCATAATCGCGAGATAGGCTACGCGCTTCACAATGACAGCAATGAGTTGTTAACAGACAACACCTATTAGAAGTAGGCCTATTATTCATGATTGTCGCATATTGTACACATATAGTGTATGCTACATAGCTTAAACTGTATTTCGAGTTTAATGTCGGCACGTCGAGATTAAAGTAGACATGATATCTTTTTTTTGTTAAGTATATATTTTTGGCCTTTTTATGCCTTTAACTCATTGAGTGCCAAAAACGTAATATTACGTTTTTAGCTTTTTATTAATTACGAAACTAGACACTTTAACACACCTTATATGTGATTTTGGGAACTCTGATGAATGGAAATGAAATATATGACGATCGAAAACTCATGAAAACGCACAATCTGGACATTTTATCATAACTCGGTTGCCGCTTTGGGTCGAATCAGTGACGCATGCACGTCAGCTCAAAACCAGGCCATTTTCGTGGGTCTATCACTAGGTGGCAGTCTCGCCAGCTCACTTCCCAGAAACTTTACAGGCAACACTTCATAAGACGTTATATCTCCATTTCTAGAAGAAAAAAAACAGCGATTTTGATGAAAACTAGCCACTGTTTAGCTTGGGATTTCTCAGAAACACAGGCGTGTAGAAATACACGGTTTGCACCCACTGAGAGCTTAAAGTCTCACCTTTCAAACGAGCCATTGTATGTGTTCATAGCTATAACACAGAATATGCTGTGGCTGTACAAAAATCATCAACAATGGTCTAGATTGCTGGCACTCTAGGACAAAGCTTCCAAAAAACAGCTTGGCATTCAATGAGTTAAAGGGGAACTTGGCAACTATTTTAACTTAAAGTTTCCCTTTAATAACCGTCCCGGTAAGAGAAGTGAGAAACAAGAAACTCATTTTAAATCATGTTTCTTATGCTGTAACATCCACATTGTTCTGCCGAACTTATGCTAACTGTTACGCTAGCTTGTAAACAAATCCATGTGCTTTATCGGTACTTTCTCCACAGTTTGAAATAGCATAATGCACAACTTCTCCAGCAGAGAAATATAGTTAATCCTGCCAAGTTTCCCTTTGATGACAGGTCAGTGGAGAATGACAGGAAGCGAGTGGGAGAGAGAGTTGGGGTGGGATCCGGAAAGGACCATGGGGCGGGAATCGAACTCGGGTCGCCGGCGTGCGGTGCAGGTGCCCCAGCTATTCGCGCCAGGGCCAAGTAGACATGATATTTCAACTTCATTCTCGAAATGTCGAGTTTAATGTCGACATATCAAGTTTAATCTCGTCATGGCAAAAATATTTTTTTTCTTCATGAATGGCCCTAATACTCCGACGTACTGGAAGGGGTTTGCCTCTCAGGCCGAAATTTGAGGGCGGTGATGGACCGGCTGGCCCAGCGTCACCGAGGTATTGCTGGCAAGGTGGTGGCTCACCAGCAAAGGGTGAAGAGGCAGAAACTCGGTTAGTAATTTAATGTCCTCAAGTGAAATATGGCACACATCGGCCCAGCTACCTTGCTTAGTTAAAAAGGTGTTGATTAAAGTGAACCTTTATACAAACATTTATATTTTACATTTTGATTTTTTTTTATACTGAAATATGTGTAAGCACCTGCAAAAAGTGTTTCCAGTTCATCCTCTATTCCTGTGTTTTTCCCCATGTCACTACAATGACCACAATGTTTTGTTTAAACGTCTATGTTGTGATATGGAATTCTGTACATAGACCAATCAAATGTATTTGTGTGATGTTTAATTGATGAATTGTTTAATCATCCAATAATTATTTGTTATTTTATTATGCCCGTGGACTTGCAGGGAATATGAACATTCCATCTCCTCAGTGAGAAGGCTGGTCTGCGTCTACAATGGGAAGAGAGGTCCAGCCATAGCTCCTGTTCAGTGCTGTTTTGTGGAGACCAAGCTGTACCTCAGCACTCAATACTTAGTTGGGGCTCCTTTTGCCTGAATTACTGCAGCAATGCAGCATGGCATGGAGTCGATCAGTCTGTGGCACTGCTCAGGTGTTATGAGAGCCCAGGTTGCTCTGATGGTGGCCTTCAGCTCTTCTGCAGTGTTGGGTCTAGCATATCGCATCTTCCTCTACACAATACCCCAGAGAGTTCCTATGGGATTAAGGTCAGGCGAGTTTGCTGGCCAATTAAGAACAGGGATACCATGGTCCTTAAACCTAGGGCTGGGGGTAAATGATTAGTTATTAAACGATTAATTGGGCGATTAGTTTATCAATTGTGTAGCCTACAGAACTAGACTGAGAGACCATTTGAAGGCCTTTGCAGGTGTTTTGAGTTAATTAGCTGATTAGAGTGTGGCATCAGGTGTCTTCAATATCGAACCTTTGCACAATATTCAAATTTTCTGAGATACTGAATTTTGGGTTTTCATTAGTTGTCAGTTCTAATCATCAAAATTAAAAGAAAAACACTTGAAATATATCAGTTTTGTCATAAACCATATGTGGTTTGCCTTGTGCAACAAGTAAGGGGGACGTCGAGGTAAGACATTTGATTCTGATTTGATTAAGTCTAGGAGGAGGAGAGGGGATTCACCCAACTTTTGTATTCATGAAAAGAGCAACATTTCTAAGTGGCTTGTTTGGTGCATATTTTCCATGTAGCTCTCAGTCTTCACACTTCAGGCACCCCTCTGCACACAACATTTACCCCTCATTTCCTTTTTTCTTGTAGAGTAGCCTAGGAAGTAAAATAAAGGCCTTGCGCTGTGGCTCTCGTACGATTAGACAGGACTGTGAGCAGGGAGGTGCGCCTTTTTTGTGTTGTTTCGTATTGGCAGTAAGCGTTTTGCACGTTCCTTATGCGCACATAAGGGAAAAAGGTCTAGCAAAGTCAAATCTTAGTTTAGATTTGATGTTTCATTATATTTCCTATCCTTTACAGGACATGCAAGGTTTAACCAAGTCTTCTGCAAAAGATCCAAGCAGAAAATCTTCACATCCCAAACATTCAGTTCAGGTCCTCCTCGCTTGCCCTACCACAGCCTGCACTGCCACCTAAAATTGCACCCGTGCTAAGCCATCAAAGGAGGCTGCCACGTCTTCTCCCCAAAGCCGCCAGAGACTTTCTAATGAGGAGACACAGCACTCAAAGAATAAAATGTATGGGGTTACAAATGGGGTTTGTAATGCAAACATGGCAGTCATCTACACATATTCTGCCCCTTCCACCACCAAAAGTTGACATGTGAATACATTGTGCCAATCATGTGGTATGTTGTGAATATAATGTGCCAATCATATGGTATGTTGTGAATATATTGTGCCAATCATATGGTATGTTGTGAATATATTGTGCCAATCATGTGTTGTGATCTCGCAGCTGGAGCGAGGTTGGTGTGTTGTGATTTTGTGAAGCCTTGCGCACGCGCAGTTCTGCGCAAAATAGATGCCCGATAAGTGCACAAAAAGCGTTGCAGTATGGCCGCTGAGTGGAGGGACTTACCTAAAAGGACTTTGAAGCCGCTTCTGAGACCGACACCTTCCCATAGCACCTTCTCATTCATTAGCCTCGTGAGACCATCCTGATCCCGTAAGATCCATTTCTCCACTCGCAGATCAGTCTGGCTTCTTGCGATGGAGAAAATTTGGAGCCGTTCGCCAAACGAACACCCAGTCAGCGTTGGCTTTGAGGGCGGGTTTAGTTTAAGGGTAGCCTAGCTTGTGGTTGTATTTTTGTCAACACTGTTAGTACATCATACACTTCGTTGATCTGATTGGTCGATTTGGCCCATCTTATCACTAACATAGTGATAGACAGATGGTTGATCCACTTAGCTAACCAGTATTTTCGCCCCTTCCCGAAAGTTCTCCAACAGAAAGTTCCCAGATGGATATGCCGAGCAAATGCGATGCAATCCATCTGGCGGAGTCAAGTTACTCATTCATGGCTTCTACCTCAAATTCCCTCTGCTACAGTACTCTTCCTGGAGTCCTCTAGCTTTGTCAAATCAGATTCTGCCACCGCTGTTTATATTTCATAATTTATTTTTTGCCTGCTTTGTTTGTATATTGTGCAGGACATTATTAGATGTTTTGTTTTAATGTGTACCCTTGACTATAATGGCACACTATTTTTACTTTGTGAATACATTACATAAAACATTTCTTCATTTTACAATGTACTCCTGTATACACCAAAGTTCTACATTATAGACTTATGGAAGGTGGCTGAATGGTTACAGTCGCTCTCTTTATTTACTATACACTCTACCTGGATTATTTCCCTTCTTGGAATTCACTTTGGGTTAAAAAGTGAGAGCTTAATGTTTTACTCCATGTTTATCATCTAGGTCAGGTATAACAAATAATCATCTTTGAAACCTCTTTCGAAAATATGTCCGCAAACTCATCTAACAAGGAGTTATAATCCATCGTTAACCCCGTTTTGTGTTAATAATACCGTTGTGCTTATCCGTTTAATGTTAGCAGAGTTCTAATTCTAATTTAAGACAACGAAACGTTAGCTACCTAGCTGACCTAAACTAGCTTTCATTACACCCACTCAGCTGGCAGATTCTGAGTTTATGTGGCTTCCTCGGCTTAACACCTGGTTTCTCCGGTCTGTCACACCTCTTTTTTAGGTTCCAGGCTGATGTCCTTGGCAGCTTCTGTAGGTCACCCGCACTGAGTTTTTCCCTGGTCCACTGCTGAACCGTGCACCAGGGCCCTCTTCCTCAGCGCAGAAGTATTGGCCCTTGATGTATGCGTGGCCCCCAGCCACTCTGCGTGCTTGGCCACAGATGTTGCAGGGGTCACCAGGCTTGTGCGGTGGCTTTCCCCTGCTACTTTGAAGGACCTTTTCAGCGTTTCTTTTCCTCTTGTACAGAGTATTCCGGGTGGGTCTGCTGGGCCCCGCCACCGGCTCGGCTGGCTCTGCTGCTGGATCTGCTGCGGCCGGCTCTGGATCTGCTGCGACTGGCACTGGTGCTGCTGCTGACTCTGCGGCTGGATCTGCTGCTGCGCCTCCAGCTCCGCTGTTGAGCTGTAGGCCCGGCTGGGCCAGCCTCCATATAGCAGAATGTGTACCCCTGGAAGGACGCATGGCCAGTTTCCAGGGTCCGCACATCACCGCAGAGCCAGCACGGGGACGGCGGTTTGGAGGGAGAGGGAGACCGTCGAGGAGAGGAGCTGGAGGAGGAGGATGACGTGCAGTCATACAGTAGGCCACTAAATTATAATACAGAAAGCTGTTAGTCAAGGTACATAGAAACATAGATACAGTTTAATAAAGTATATTTCTAACAAACCGAATGAAGACTCCAGATGTTTGGTCTTTTGTGTTGCTTTTCTGCCTTCCATTCTGTCCAAATAAAATGGTTTGACCCCCTTGATCCTTGTTTGAAGTGAGGAGAGGGAATGATTTATTGTGTGACTAACTTGTGGGGATTTAGTGATATCAGACACCTAGTCTAGATTTTTAAAGGTAGAAAAAAAAGCAGGAGAAAGCAAATAAAAAAAAAAAAAGAAAAGTTTATTTAAAACAAAAACAATTAAAACAACTATATAATATTTATTATGAAACACAAACTATATACACAATATTTACAAACCCCTCTCAAACAAACACACGCGCACGCACAGACACACACACATACACACAGTGTCCACTCAAGGAGGGGGAGTTGCCTCATCCCTCAGCTTCATTTCTGTCAGCCACTGCTCCACAGTTCTCCCTCTCCCTTCGGCCCGGGAGCAGAAGGTCTCCTTCTTGTAGCGACTGTGGCCAAACTCTCTGGTTTTCGGTTGGCCACAGCGCCTGCAATTGAAGTGTGTGACCTTCTTTGGCGGCTTGAGGTATTCCCCCAGCTCCCGGGCACGGCACTCTTTCTCCGCCTGGAGCTGCTCCTCGACACTGTTGGAGCAGTGGCGGCTGTGGCTGTGGCTGTGGAGGAGGTGGCACCAGCCTCTGCGCCGGCGCTGGTGTCCGCGCTGGCACTGGTGGATGGGGCGGTGCTGGTTTGTAGGGTGGCTGTTGAGGAGGAGGCAGTGGAGGAGCTGGCCGTGATGAGGTCGTACAGTTCCGGGGCCAGCGGCCCTCTGATGGTGGCAGTCAGACCAGAGGCGTCGGCGGGCAGGTGGTGCTTGAGGGGCTGGTCTGGCTGCTCAGGCTGCTGCAGCAGAGTGCGTGGGGCAGGCAGGGGCTCCGCTGCAGTCTGGGGAGCGCTGGGCCCCGGAACCGCAATGGCGATGGTGTCCCTTATCATTGCTTTGCTCCTCTGGTTATGCCTTAAAAAAAAACAAATGTAACAAAAGCACATTAGTAACCATGACGTCACACACATACACACTTGAAATCAGATGTGAGAGAAAGGATCAGGTCTTACCACTGCGTCAGGGTTCGCTGATTGACCTCGTACAGCTAGATGCGGGTGCTCGTCATGAGGGCCGGACAACTATAAACATTCTCACGAATGGTTTTATAGTCCCTCATGACGGCACCCCAGCGGTGTATGCGGACCCCGGCGATCGTCCTGCCCTCGCTGCAGTGGAGGATGCTGAGGTCCAGCAGGACAGCCTCCACTAGCCTCGACACATCCGGAGACTGCACCGCTCCCGCCCCCTTGCCCAGGACCGCACTATATAGACAGAGAGAGAGAGTGTGTGTGTTTGAGTGAGTTAGTGAGTGAGTGACAGGACAAGACAAGAAACAAACAAAGCTTGGAAATGTATTCTGACAGCTTACCGCTTCACACTATTCACCCCTGGCGTGTGAGCGTGCCGCTGCTGACTCGTGCGGAATCGTCCCTGGACGAGCCGGTCCTGGTGGCGGGGGGGGGGGGAATTTGACCGCCTCCTTGTCCCAATCAGACAACTTCAGCCAGAGTGGTGATTCTCTCTGGCTTGTCTGGGGGTGACGTAGCGGCGGTGGCGCAGTTCCACGAGGGCCAGGACGTGCTGGTATCCGCCGCGGCCGTCTGGCCCGAGAACGTCCTCCCAGTGTTTCCCCTACAATGTATTCATCAGCGGCGCAGCGCCGCTCCTGGAATTCAAGCGCCACTGCAAAAAGAGTTGCCTAATTAAAAAAAAAAATAGACGCAAGTGAACTTCAGGAACAGCTGCCGTTCGTTCAGGTTTCATGTCAACAAATAATAGTAGGCTAACGTTGAAGGCGCAGTCAGGGATTCCACAGGAGATCACGCTTGTTTGTGTTTATGTTTAAGTTTATTAGCAGACACAATTTTGTGCAAAAAAACGTAGCCTACATTATGTTAACCAAGGAACCAAATTAAACACGCCAGCGAGATAGCTCGCCCCTACCTTCAGTAGCCTATTCCCAGATAAATTCCACGCATTGTTTCGTTTTTGTTTGTGATACAGGCAATGCTTTCAAGCCCTGTATTGCTAACATACCTAGGCTGTGAAACTAAGGTCTAGCTAGCCTATTGGTGGGTTTAATTGAATTTGAGTAATAGGATACGCAAGCATTTACATCTGAGATAGTTTGTAATTCCTGTAGAGCTCATCAAAATTATAGATATGATACAAGACACTTATCTGCTATAATCCAAGTGAATTTTTCTTCGAATTTTTGACCATTTATTTTACCAAATGACATGGGAAAAATAATTAATTTCTTATGCACCATGCACAACAACGCTAGTAAGTTAGCTTAAAACCGTGAGAATCAAGCCAGCGTCACGGGCCGTCACGGCATTAAAGTGACAGGCACTCAATTTGACTTGCACAGCACCAATACAGTGTAATGGCATGAAAGAGAAGTCTATATAGTTTATACAGTGCTGTGCAAAAGTTAAGACACCCATGCTGAAATTGACTAAAGGGAGGAATAAAAACATATTTTGCCTTTTGCCTTAATGCCTCAATTAAAAAAAAAAAATAGGACATAAATAATTTTTAATGCATCATGTATCGTAAATAAATACATTATATATAAATGTCTTAACTTATGCACAGCACTGTATATTCTAAATAGTAATAGTTTGTACAGTGGCCTACAGTGTACAGTTGTACAGTGGCTAATACTAATAATGTAAATGAAAAAGGTGAAAGAAAAACATGAATAATCCTGTTCAAGTACTGCAATAATCATGCTTGTGTTGATGGTTATGTCATAATTTGTAACTCAATCTGTCCATTTCTTTCACAAAATCCACCAGAAGTTACAATTTAAGGAGTCATTTTTTCAAATGTTTCTCTTTTTTTGGGGGGGGCTTCCTACGATCAACAGCACCACTGCTGGAAAAAATTCTAGGGGAAACACTGCGTCCTCCTCCTCCTCAGTCTGCTGAACCTCCATCGGTCGGGATGGAAGGGGGCGGGTGAGGGTTGAGGACTGGAGGAGAGCACCGTGGTGTTCGAGGAGATGAATCTCCTCTGGTTCCTCCTCCTAGAACCCCTCATCGCTGGCACCGGCCGCTTCCTCCTCACTGGATGGTCCTGAGGCGTCAGGATCCTCCAGGTCCTGCTGCAGCGCTTTGCCCGGCTTTGCCTCTGGGAGAAGAGGTACTCCACCCCAATGAGTTCCCCTGTAGGCACATACGTGCGCGCACACACACATTTCGTCAGACAAGACGAGAGGAAATATGTTCGTCAACGACCTTTTTTTTCATGACTAAGATGAGACGCAGTAATGTCCTGAAACACTAACTATCTTAAGATGCATTATTGTTGACGAAAAAAGACGAGACTAAAATGTTTTGCATGAAATAAAAACTAAGATAAAATCTCCCTTCATGGCTGCAACATGAAACTACATGGAACAAGAACACTGGAGATTTCTGCCAGAGTTAGCAAGCTAACTACCTAAGCTTTATGCCACAATGCTACATACCCAGAAGTTGAAGCTTCTCTCATACAAATTAACATCCCCCATAATGTCCATACGAAAATGTTCAGCATGTAAAGTCAACTATTCATCTAGTTAGACTGATGATGCAAAGTTTGCTAGTAAGTAAGCTAATATGGAAAGTTCGCTAGCAAGTTAGCTATGGCTAAGATGGAGAGTTGTTTGGGGAATGTGTTGTGTTTGGGCGCATATCGCCATCTAGCGAGGCGGAGTCAAACATTAATAGTTTGGCCTACGACAGTGTTTCTCAAACCTTTTTAGTTTCAGGACCACTTAACTAACCCTAGCTAAAAAAAAAAAAAAAAAGATTAGACCTACTTCAACAGTAGCCTATAATTAGTCTACAGTCTACACAATAGGCCTACTCACTGAGCCACCTTGCTTATTGTCTTTGCACTTTGCTTATTGTGTCAGAGGATTCATACTGTATGATTTAAACTGGCATATCTTACATAGACAGTGTTGCAGAACTGTTTGGATTTACATACAAGTTATATTGCAAACAACTCATCTATATTATATTTTACCACGTCTGCTCGCGGACCACTTGGGATAGCTTGCAGACCACCAGTGATCCCCGGACCACACTTTGAGAAACACTGGTCTACGAATATGACAGTGGTCCAGTCAAATCTTTTACTGTCTATGGTCAAATCCCAGCCGAGCTATAACTGTAGCTCGACTTACCTGTGCATGTAAACATACTGACTGACAAAAAATCAGAATGAGTAATTATAACAGACGAGTAGCCCTGTGGACACACAATATTGTTGGAAAATTGAGATGTGTGAAACACTATTTGACTCAAATGGTAATCAGAAATAATTTGTTATAAAAAAAGACTAAAATGTGTTGACGAAAACACCTTTAGTTTTCTTTTGACTAAAACTAGACTAAAATGACGAGACTTTTAGTCGACTAAAACTTGACTAACAAAAATGATAAAAGACTTAACTAAATATGACAAAGACTAAAAAGGACATTTCGTCACAAGACTAAATTAAAAATAGGTGACAAAATTAACACTAACACACACACACAGAGAGAGATGTTAAATGACACTTCAGACAGGTGTTAAATGACAGACACCTCAGTCAGATTTACGACTTACCTGTGTACTCCCTGGGCTGTATGTAGCTGTCGACCAGCGTGAGCCCAAGAAGCTCTTGGGTCAGCTGGTCGAAGCTGTGCTGCAGCTGGGCGCCGAAGCAACGCAGTGCCGACCTCTTTCCTCCCTCGACTGCCGCTCTGCCTCGATTTTCATTCCACCGCACCAGGCCCTCCAGCAGGTACACCTGGAAGTGCAGGTTACTTGCAGATTGCCCTAAGCAGAAACAAAGCAACACAGTTAATGTGAGGACAAATAGACACACACAAATACATAATTGAGTCTGTGTTTTAAACCACACGCGTGCTTACCTGGGATGTAGCGGCACAGGTGCAGGTGGAATGACTCGAGGGAAGTGGAGCCTCGTCCGCACCGGTAGACGGGGAGCCTCACCCCGCCCTTGGTGAGCTCACCCGTCTTGGTGTAGAGGTCCACTCCCGCAGGGTCCTGGATGCAGCCGAGGTGTCGGCGCTGCTTGCTCCAGATTTCCTCCATGCTGGCGCAGTCGATTAAACCTCCCAGTCACCTCCCAGAAGGCGTCCTCCTGGAGAAGCCGCTCCGTCTCCGCCATACCCCTGGTGCGGCGCTGGCAGTGACGGGCGAGCTCCTTGGCGGACAGCTTGACCTCCTGGGCGTCCCTCCCCTCCTCGGACTGCTTGGCCTCTTTCAGGCGGGACACATCTGCCGCGTCCCACTCAAATATGGCGAAGGAGATCCTTGCCATGAAGAGACCGTAGAGCTGGTGGCTGTCGGTGGTCACCCCTCTGTCGAAACGCTGCATGAGGTGCCACACGTCCAGCCTGACAACCAGCTCGTGCCACTCGTGGAACAACTGAGATGTTTTGGACTGTCCCTTGGTGGCACAGCAGTCCCGGTCCACGTACAAGACCTTCGGAGGGGCCTTTCCGGCTACGCGGTACCGCCTCATCAGTCCGGCTGCCATGTTGACCAGTCCGTCCCCCTCAGCTGCGGTGAGGACGGACATGAGCACCTGCCCGTGCTCATTTCCGACGTTGGTCACCCAGGCGGCCGTCCCGGCAGCACCGCCCGCAAGCTTGTTGGTGATCTGTGTGACACAGCAACACAAAAACATTTAGACGCATGACAAAACAAACGCTACGCTGGGTACACGGCACGCTGTGGTGGAGAACAAAACCTACCTTCTTGGTGGAATCCATCTTGAGAAGATCACCAAAGATGGAAGTGACTCTGGCTTTCGTCTCGTCCAGCCTCGTCAAGGCGTCCCTGACGTAGACGTTGATGAGCCAGAGCACTGTGGGCACCGGGTGCATGGTTGGGAGCGACGCCGCCGCCAGCGGAGGCGCCGCGCCCGGTGCCCGAAGCTTGCGGAGCACGGAAAGGTACAGCATCGACCGCGCCATCCACTCTCTGGTGTGCTGCTCCACCAGAGAGGCACGGAGGCGAGACGCACTGTTGCCCAGAGTGCGCTCCTTCATCAGGCCGATCACAGCTCGGTCGCGGGACAACCTGGGAGGGAAGAGGCAATCAGAGGTTACTGGAGAAAAACACAGAAATGCATTAGTGTTACTGTTTACATTATTTACTTGTACGTGAGAACAGCTGGAAACTGCTCACGATGAGCAACGTATGTCCTGCGACCAGCCTGACACCCTCTTGTGACAGGAGCTGCATTCCAGGTACTCCGTGCCCATGAAGTACCAGCCGCTCCTGTCCAAGACCCTCCGCTACGTCTTTTAGAGGCCAGCTCCCGCGAGCTTGCCCCCACAGGGGACGGTGGGGCACCGGAGGTGGTACGCCTACATCCTGTATGGCACCCAGAGGAAAAAGGGCATCTGAAAAAAGGGGTGGGCTGTGGCTGGGTGTAGAGGGGCCGGGCGCCTGGTGGGTGCCACCACAGGCGAAGTTCGGCTGTGAGGACACTCTGCCCGTTGGGTGCCCTCCTGAACAGCGCCCGGCCCACCCAGTCGTGCTGCTCCTCGGGGAGGGTCAGCCTCCAGCCACGTGGTAGCAGCTGAAACACACAGCAGTCAGACTGTTAATGTACTGAACCGAAGGTAACACAGACACACACACACACACAACAATACAAAAAGTCATCTCTGAGCATACCTGTGCGCCAGGGGCTGGCCTCTCCCCACAGGTGTTGTCAAGGGGACGTTCCGGTGGCTGAGAGAGAGAGAAGGGGGGCAAGGCTGGTGGGGCATCCCTGTACGGGTCGACCTCCATGGCTGCCTCCAACATGTCGGCATCAGATGGTCCGGCCTCGGGTGGACCCAGGGGTGGTTGTGCTGCCCGGGCTGCCTTCCGAGCTGCCACCAGGGCTGCCTTCTCTGCATCCCGGGTCAGCACATACTTTTTGAGGTCCACCATCCTGGATGATTGGACCTTTGGCACCACCCGCCTCACAAACTCGCACACACACGCACACAGCTCCTGGTCCGTCGACTCGCACAGGGCCTTTTAGGTCATGTCTCCATGGACTCAGAACCCCACCAGCGTGTCGTCCAGGCCCCTCATGGTCTGGGGACTGCCCTCGACCCTCCTACGCCTGTCGATGGCTGCCACCATCGGCGGGAACAGCCTGGCGTAGGAGACAAGGGCGTCCTTGTGTAGCATGAGGGCATTCTGCTGACTACTGCCCCCCGCGTCTCTCTCTCTCCCTCATGGGACACAATGATCCTCACTGCCCATCCCACGTCGTTTTCCAGCACCCACCGGAACGTCTGACCCCTGTACTGGCCGAACTGCAGATCGCTCTCGTACCTCAGTACCTGCCGATGATCAGTGGGGTCGCCTGCCTCTGGCGTCGGAGCGCACCATCTCGGGGGTTCTTCACCACTACCAGGACAGTGGCATTGGCAGAGTCCCTGTCCTGGCTGTTGTTTTTTGTGAAAGCCCGCGCCTCCTGAGATGGCCGCAAGGTCAGCTCGGAGGTCGCTGGCTCAAAACAGAAGTTGGGCTCCATTAACTAGAAAGACAAGAAATAAGAATTAAATGGCGCCACCTCCTCCACAGCCGCAGCCGCCACTGCTCCAACAGTGTCGAGGAGCAAGAAAGAGCGCCGTGCCCGGGAGCTGGGAGACCTCAAGCCACCAAAGAAGGTCACACACTTCAACTGCAACTGGTCGACACTTACACGCAACCCAGGGAGTACACAGGTAAGTCGTAAATCTGACTGAGGTGTCTGTCGTTTAACACCTGCCTGAGGTGTCTGTCATTTAACATTTACTGTGTTGACCAGCGTGAGCCCAACAAGCTCTTGGGTCAGCTGGTAGAAGCTGTGCTGCAGCTGGGCGCTGTAGCAACGCAGCGCCGACCTCTCTCCTCCCTCGACTGCCGCCCTGCCTCGATTTTCATTCCACCGCACCAGGCCCTCCAGCAGGTACACCTGGAAGTGCAGGTCACTTGCAGATTGCCCTAAGCAGAAACAAAGCAACACAGTTGGACAGTGAGGACAAATAAACACACAAATACATAATTGCAAAATGCACCATTGAGATCAATATGTTTTATATAGAGTTACCACAGTGCCACCTGTGGTTGTATAGAGTAACCTGTGGTAACTCTATACAAAACATATTGATCTCAATGGGGCATTTTGCCCATGTTCAGGGTGGAAAATAAAAAAGAAAGATTTGCATAAGACAAGTCAAATTGGTGTTTTTAAAAAGAAGGGATCATGAAGAATAAATAAATAAAAAGAACAAAAAATGTATATTCCCACAAGGTGTTTGGGTATAATGTATATTCCCACAAGGTGTTTCCAATATAGGAAACCAGCTCAGCAGTCAAGGCTATGCTTTGACATACCATGTCATTGGTATCCTGACTCTCTTTTTTTGTGCAGTTTGGCAGCTTTGTTAATAGTATCCTGCTAAGCAACGTGCATGATATTTTGCCTCTATTGCAATCATATCACCTGCACTCATTTTTGCTAGTAGTCGCTCATCAAGTCCAAAGCACATTTTTTGACATGATAATCAATTTGGAAAGTACTGGCTTCATGAAGTGGCTCAGCAGATGTCAGATCTTTACAACAAAAAAAAAGCACATCTCTTCTTTTTTATGTTGATCACTTGGCCGAGTGTACTTGTCCATGCCAGTGGGGTCATCTTGAGGTGCGGATCTATTCTCTACTCTTTTTCTCTGCTCTCCTTTGCTTGGTGTTGTTATCTAAAGGGATTGGCCATTGCTTCAGGTCATGAAATCTTGTGATGTTTCTAGTCAGAGACAAGTATCCAGCTACATTATCTGTTGTCATTGAATCTGCAGGGCACTGTTGGCTCTCTGATGTTATTGACATAGAATACATTTTGTCCAGTCAGTAGGATGAATGTCCTTAAATTGACCAGTGCTAGTTTGGAGATTTTGGCAATTCTGTCTGCCATGTTTTTGCCCGAAATGATAAAAAAAAAACTTTACATTCAATACATTTACTGATTCTAGTGAATAGAAAAAAGTGTTTCATGGTTTGATTGTGTCACCTATAAATGTGCTCTGTGCAGTAGTGTGTGTGCTAACTTTTGTCCTGTTAACAGTTGATAACAGTTATTCAGCTACACTGTTGGTTAGCTTGGTGGAAAGGAAATTAAAATGTCAGTTCAGTTCCTGGTTGCACAGTTTGTTGTGATGATGTCTCCTTTTAACGATGACTAGATGTTTATTTGCTTACCCTCGTTTGAGCTGCCTTTGTCCTTAATTTGTTAGCTAGATGCTAGCTATTAGCAAAATGCTAGTGGTTGGTTGTGTTGAACATGGGAATTGCCTGGGAAGCTGAATATGCTAAATTAACATAACAAGCCAGCCAGTTACAAGCCTAGAGTGCCCTCTCGTGGCTGTAGATGGTAATGTTACCTTGGTTCATGCAGAGATTCATGTTCATGAGATTCAAGCAGGAATTAACATTTAACAACATGTTAAATTATATATATCTTGAAGTCGCACCTGGATATAAGTAGCAGGACCAGCCAAACTATGAAAAAAGTGCAACTTATAGTCCGGAAAATACAGTACAAGCTTTTGTTGTGCTCGAGTTTAATTTTTCCTCAAAATATAATTTGTGCGCTTGCTTAAACAATATTTATCCATGGAGGCAATGTCTCAAAGTGTTGAAAGTATGGATGTATTGATGTAGCCTCTTTGTAATATTTGTATGCTTTGTCTTCTGTCATGCTTGATACTATCTTTTGTGGCTCATGTTATGTCTCATGTTTGTCTGTTGATACTGATGTGTGCTAAGTTTCATGTTTGTCTGTTGATGTTTTATGTCCTACATGTATGTCTACATGCCTGTCTATTGATGCTACTATATGTCTCACATGTATGTATTGTTTCTGTCCTTTGTATGCCGTCCTCCTATACTTAAATGAGCTGCCCAGGGATGCAAAAAGAATTTCAGCACAAACTGACAAATAAAGTTGTATCGTATCATATCGTTCTGCGCTCAAATTGTTCTACTACTCGCTCATAAAAGAGGAACAAATGTAACTCCATAGTTTATAGGGTTGGTGGTAGAATGAATGTAATCCACAAATCTCTCTACTTCATCATCTTTTGCAATGAAGATGTCATCAAATAAGGCTTGTTCTTCAGATCTAAATAAAAGAAAGGTACACATTGACTTTCAATATAACACAGCAAGGTTACTTTAACAACACTGGAAATTACACACATTTTATTACACACAAGTACCTTGCTGCATTCTTAAAGCGGCAGTGCTTGCAATTACCTTCCACAGAAATGGCAAGCATGTGTAGGGTGCACACAGGACAGACAAAATGCTCCTTCCTGCATATCTTATCCACCTCAAATCTAACAGCTTCCCACTTCAAAAAGCACTTTCTGAAGCTGTCTGCTGTGATCTTCCCAATCTGTTTCAGAACAGTAAAACATGTCAACATATTTCACAGTATTTTATCAAAACATGATGCTCTAAATTGATAAATTTACCATTTTTTGTACTACTTCTTATTTTACAAACTAGGGAAGGGATTTTGTCAAATTCATGTTAGCTGATGTGATGCTTGGTGTAACGTTAGCAAAGTCGCTGTTCTTAGCTTCTAGCTTAGCCTACAATGCGCATTTCTTCAGATAACTGTCATTACGTGATGCATGTAACATGCTCTAAATAGGCAGTGGTTTATTTAACGTAGTCACGTACTTATTATCTGTTTTATTTTCAGAAACACACACACACGGCCGAATTGGGACTGAACTGACTTTTGGAGCTGAATACAATGCAATAAAACTAGAGAAATGTTAAAAACAGACCACGTAGCATTTGTTTAGGGTTGTCTAGCAACAAAAGTGACTACTTAATTTGTAAAGCAAAACGATCTAGCTCTACATTGCAGAAGAATAAAGGATACTGCTTCTTCATGACTTGTTTAAATGCTCGCGTTTAAAAGTGTCACGCATAGCTGTCCCCGATGTTACAGCAGCTCCTTGTGGAAACAGCAAAGAGTGCCCATATCCGATGAGATTTCTGACGAGGAGCAAGCTCTCTGCCTCACCAGAGGCTTACTGTTTATTAATAAAACAATGATATAGAATAGAAACATCTGGAATCTATTTATTTCATCTTAAAGTTGGCTACAAAGAGCATTAAGAGAAAACGATACATTTTTCTTTATCTGCAATGTTCCAGGAAGATAGGCTTACATTTATAGGCTGTCCCTGTTTGATCACAGGTCCAAGAAAACGAGTGGATATAACGTCAATGCATTCTAGTTATGTTTCATGTACTTTATTTCATGTTGAGTTTTGCTTCCCAGCATGCATTGCGATTCATTTAGTATTTTTGGCTATTATTAGTTTTTAATATTTTGAAACAATATGGTTTGAACAATTTATCTTAGGCTAGCCTAGGCCTACTCTGATGATGTTTTGAACAATATGCTACGGGATATGCCCATTAAAATGTCGTATTAGTTTATTAAGAAAATGACACCGTAGATGTGAAAGCAGCACATCCTAGCCCGGTATAAATGTCCATGTCTACTCATCATTAGTGTAATGCATTCGGAGGACGTGATTTCATACATGCGTGAACATATGAGGTGAGTGAAGTTGATTGTGTAGTTGTAGAACAAGTCGTTAATGCGTGTTCATGTTCTTTCTCTCCTAGCAACGCTGAGACTTACAGGATGTAATAGCCTACCATACTAAATCGCGCTTCATTTTTTTTTTTTTTACCATCACGGAAATATAAACGTCGCGCGGACCATTACAGGACGTCCTCTCAAAGTCTCGTGGACGTCTTTTAGACCTCCCGAACAGAGGTCCGCGGGACGTAAAGGGAACCCTACACAATGTCGAGGAGGTGACGTTCGCCAGGGGACCTTTAGGGGACGTCACCAGGACTTTATTTTGTTTACTGGGTATGCACTAGAATTGATACCTATGGCCCATACATCATTTGCCGCAAAATATTACACCACATCCCGGTAGTACAGTCTCTGTGTTTTCTTATGACACCCTGCATGTCAATTCCAATGGTGGAAAATGTCAATTTTTCATACATTTAATTTACACGAGCTATATTTCATATTCCACAATTTATGCACTAGATTTGATACCTATTGTCTTACACATCATTTCCTATTAAGTAATTACACCATATCCTGATACTATAGTCTCCCAGCGTTCATATGACACCCTGCATGTCAAACTTCGTCGTGGAAAATGGCCTTTTGTTCTTTGAATGAAATCACATGAGCTATATTCCTATTCCATAATTTATGCGCTAAATTTTATACCTATTGTCTACACATCACGTGCCGTCCGATATTACACCACTTTCCGATTATACAGTCTCTCTTTTATATGACACCACCATTAAAAAAAATCATCATAAAAATAGGCAAAACAGTTAAAAGAAAAAAACAAGTATTTATTTAAAACTAATAACAAAACACAACAAAGAACCTTCTTGCATTACTTGCAACACTTTTGGCAGCACAGATGCTAGCCTACTTGTCGCTAGTCGTCGGCCTACTCAAGGTAATCATTGTACTCAAACATGGCGCACACCCTGGCCGTCGTCTCCTCCTTAATTTTGTCCAAAAACAAAAAGTAGTCGGTGGCCAGCACAAACCTGAATGAGAATTTCAGGTCTTCCATGCTGTTTTGGGTATGGAGGATGACCTGTCTCTCCATCTCAGAACAGATTAGCACCGGAGGGAGCCAGTATTGGTTCCTGAACCTCCAGCCATTTGTCTCCAGCCACCCTGCAGCTATTTTTGCGTTCTCAAGTGCCTGTTTAGGAATGTAATTTTAGGGTTACTGTGTTTTCTTACATTGTTGATTATATATATATATATATATATATATATATATATATATATATATATATATATATATATATATATATATATATATATACTGTATATATAAAACCTATACATATACAAAGGTTCTACGCCATATGTTTTCACGGACATTGGGGCAATTTTCCTAAAAAATGACAAATCATGTAGCCTAGCCTACTGAGGTAATTCTAAAATTATTTCATGTGATAGCTTTTGCGCTTCAGCCAAGATATCTGAAAAATATTCAAAGGTCACACCATTTATATCAGCATTTCGTTACACCTTGTTACAGACATAGTATTCATGCCAAAAGTGACCAATCTAGCCAACAATATTATAGCTGTCATGGTATGTACAGTTGCAAAATGCCAAAGACTCTTTCACTCTATATCAGTGATCCTCACTATTTTTTCACAACAGCCACATTGGCAGTAGAAAATCAAAAGGAAAGCCACTTTTACGACAACATACTAAGTCACCTTTGCAAATGTGCACTTCTACATATAAATTGGACATCCCACAAAAAAGAAATAACACAGCCTTTACATTTTCATTTAAGACCAAATTTACTTTAATACTGGGATGAGCGGAAGCTGGCATGCATGTCCTTGACTTTCTTCATTCTGTATTTTTATGAGTAGTAGTAGCAGGTTTGACAAAACCCCCTTTAGGAAGCACCATTAAGGCTTAATAATTCTTTTCACCTTCAATACTGTATTTGGGTGAAGGGGGAAGTATAATTCAGATGTTTGCTTTTTTGTAGTGCAGTATTGTATGTTTATGAAGCACATTTGAAAAAATGTATTGACTGTAATCCACATACAGTGGGTCCCATTTAGAAGTGGCCACTTCATTTGCGCTTTCCGACAACAGAGAATCGGGTTCAAGGGGTTTATTTCACAAACTGGCAGGGTTTCAATGGAAGGCAGGCAAAGAAGAAAACACTCAGGGGGAAAAACACTACTGAAGCACTGGAGTTACAAGGTACAGGAGGTGACCAACAGCGAGAGTCCAAACAATACTCACAAAAGGCCCACAGGAATCAACAAGCTCTCGACAAAGTTCGCACACAACACTCAGGAGGGCTTAGAGGTAGGAGTCTGAGTCTCTGGGGGAAACTTCTTCACGCCGAACAGGAATGAGGGGTTGCCAAAGACGAGGCCAGACAAAGACTGAGGGGAGACTGGGCTGATTGGGAACAGGTGCAGGTCATTAAATAGAACATTCAAGTATTGTTTTTGTTTTTATTGTTGAAAGGGTACAGAAATAAATGCTTTACAATGAAAATGTATGACAAAACACAACCCAGACTACCCAACATTTACACGTCATTTACAGGCTATTATATACTGCCTGTTATCCATAGCTTACCCACAGATTTCTCTCCAAAAAATCTTCAGACATCTTGTCGTTGATAACGATGCTATGAATAAAGGAAAAAGGGTTACTTGTGCTGTCAACGGAACATGTGATAATTCTTCATAAATGTAATGACAGATCTCAACTTCATGTGTCTATTGGTCCTGAAAAGCCTTTTTGAACTGGACAGTACAATATGCATGATTCTGTTTAAAACGACACTTAAAATGGAGATGATCTTGTGTTTGAGATATTTCTTCGCGTTTTTGGACGCATGTCCATCAAATTGTTATGTGGCCTATAGGCTATTCAATGTAAGCTATGTTGCATGGTAAAATCCGATTAATTACAATTAAATACAGTAAGAACTTGCAATTTAACTTCAGTAATGATATTCCAGGTCTTGCTATAAAGATTACGCAATAACCTCCACCATCATCACACAAATGCCTTCATACAGACAATTTCATACCGCATGGCGTAGGTCTACACCTTACCATGTTCACAGAAAAGGCCTACATATTTCTTACGTTTTCCCACACCTTAAATCTCCACTACACCACTCACTCCCAACAACTTATCAAACATAAACATTTTAAAAATAGATACATATGCAGTCGTTCTAAAAAACAAATATACCACACCTATACTCACATGTATGGACAGCAGTATTTCTTCAACTCAGCAGTACGTGAACAGCGATGCAACTGTGAATTCCACTGAACACGAGCACACTGGGCGCTTCCACTCCAAAACTCGCAATCTGATTGGCTACTGCACAGCGTGTATGAAGCATTCTGGTGACATGCTGTCTGATCACGTGAAGTGCAGCCTGTTGACCCGTTAGTCCATGAGCCACAGTGGTCGTCACTACCACTTGGGGGGGGGGGGCAAATTTTCACGATAGTTCTCTGGAAGCTACATATCTCTGGAGTATAAAATGGTATGATAGCAAGTTGGATCTTGTAGCTTTGTGGCTGTACAGGCCTTCAAAGTTGACCTCTGGTTTGAAAAAAGGAAATTCCTCCTATTGGCTTTTTTTTTGTTAAACCACTCATAAGAGCCCAGAAAATAATCCAAACCTCATTATTACTGATGCATAAGTGGTGTTTGATGTTGGCATACATCATTTGAATCATTATGTGATTTTGCCCTTCATTTTTGTTGAACATTCAAGATTTATGTGTAATTATGAGCAAATCTACTTTAGAGACACAACCTGTCAACGAATTTCACGTAGGCCTAGATAAAAAAAAAAATCGCAAAGCCTCATTCTCTTCCATTCGGGCACAGAAAGTCAAAGTCAGTAGGGGAAGGCCAAGCTCCGTTTTCGTGGCTGCAGCGCTCTACGCGAGCGCAGAAATTGCAGAAGTTTCATCTATATAGGCCTAGTGGATGGAATTCAACTTGGTTGCCTAAAGTTGCAATTTCAGACATTTGCATAATTAGCATAAATAGGCAATTAAGGCAAGACAGTACAGGTGAATAGGGTAAAAAAAAATTGACCATGAACCAAAATCAGATTGTGTGATAAAGCCAGACTCAAAATTATTTTTCCAAGGTAAACATGTATACTTGGGGGGGGGCTGAGTTGGTGAAAACCTTTAAGGAACCTGGTAAGGAGGCAGTGTCGACCCATTAAGGCATTAAGACAGACCAAGACAACTGCCGATGTGGAAGGCAGACTGTTCTAATGACATGAAAACGTTTTAACATGCATTTCACATATGAGGAAAACACGATAACCTTTACGTTTACATCTGTAAGACTACTTTTTATAACCATTTACAACAACAAAAAGAAATGCACGTCTGACACGTCAATTCAAAGACTTGAATGCATGCAAAAAACATCAATAGGCCAATTGCCTATGGAATGAGTGATTGCCATCACATGCTGACTGACAAAACAAAACCATTATCATCAACTATCTGTGACATTGTCATCGTTCCACAGCATATGAAAGTAATATGATGGGGGGCAAATTCTTTGTTTCAACGTGATTGGCGGAATGAATTTACATAGATTCTTGAACGGTTTCTTTTAAATGTCAAAACCCCATTAGATTGACGGTTCTTATATCAATTAATTTCAATTGTCTGGCTTAAATACTTTTTTGTTATATCAATCAAAACTGACAACATTACACATACAGTATGCCTACCAGTATGCCTAGCTGTAAGCATGCTAAATTCGACATCCAAACAGTATTCTAACGTTAGCTTTGTGATACTGCTTGATTTCAGAACTTAACTTAGTTTAGTCTCTTCAATGTAGCCTACTATGTTGTGATAAGACCGTAGCAGAGTTCACTTCAATGCAGCAGTTTTGAACAAATTTGCACAGCATGGTCATGATGCTAAGCGGATTTAATAGCAATTTAGCCAGACGTCTTCTATGCAATGCTTCTACGTGGCAACAGTCCTTCAACAATCGTGAATATTTTGTTAAATGCACATGCAAAGGAGTGGCAGCCGGCTACGAGAGAGAGCGGGGCGGGGCAAGGAAAGGCTGCGTGCGTAAAAAGCGCAGCTCAATGGCAATGCAAGGATTTGACCTTATATTTAATTTTAATTAGAATATTAATCTGTGGTGGCAGATTTTTATTTTGTGGCGCCCCGCCACAGATTAGTCAATGTATGGGAAACACTGAATAAACTGAAGGGCACATATAACATTTAACACATATCTCAATAAGGCGAATCCGTTGATGGCTGATGGTTAAAACTTGGTTTAGGCTGTAGACAAGGTCTGCATTGAAATAGGCAATATGTGCACTCTGTACTACGACTTGGCCAGCTTCCCTCGCGGTCTGCGCGCGGGATCACGCAGTATCACGCGACTTTAATTTGTATTTTTCCAGTGACACTGCAACGACGCTGCAACAACCCAAACAACCGGCAGATGTCTCAAGTGAGCAGGGTGTCTCGTAAAAAGAAATGGAGCCTGGAAAACCCTACACAGACTTCACTACAGACTTTAGCAGACTGGTTTAGAAATAATTTAATAGCTAGAAATATGCCTGCCCTGCCCTAATAAAGAAATATTTGGTTAACTGCGAGTGAATCCCGTTTGCAGCCGTAGTAGAAAGGCAGGACAAATTAAACATTCTGCTTTTCTCCGAGTGCAACGATGATAGACAGACATCATTTGGACAAAATATAGAGCATATTAACCTCCATTGCTCAGCCAAATGCCTTCCTGTTACGTCCTGTTATCACATAGTTACAGGCGATAAACAATTTTTGATGGTCACAAGTTTACTTCATTAGCGTTTATTTTTTATTAAAGAGTGTTTTTCATTTATAGGGCAACCACTTGTTTCAGATAGCCTGGACAACATGTTACCTGGGTGTTGCCTACGTTATTAATTGATGGTAGCCTATAATAGTTAATTGTATCGCGTAACATATTAGTTGGCTCAAAGAGTAGGGAATCAGGCTGGAGAGAGTCACGCGTGTGTTGCTTTTGCGGGATCGAATCCAGTTTAATGCTAGTTTTCAAAACATATATTTTTTTACATGTCTTTTGTCCAAGTGGCTGTAATGTAGGGTTAGAGCGCTCATGGCGTATGAAAAGCGACTTCAAACCGCCTAAAACAACTTGTTTGTGAATGTCTGACAACTGCTGCAGCGCATGTACGTGCAAGGAAACCAGTAGGTGGAGAAACAATACCGGAACGATTTTAGGCACACAATACCGGAACGATTTTAAGGCTATTTCGCATAGGCTACTCAATGGTGCTATTTCACAGGCATTATAGCGACCCCCACTCACCGGGGTTAGGTGGAAGGTGTTAATAGACGATTGGCGTAGCCTACAGTGGCCTAGGGCTGTCAAAATTGCTCAAAAATGACATTTGAAAATATCCCCCATAAACACATGTATTCGAATATATTGGAATATCTAGGCTATATTATTTGCGTTTAATTAAATGTAATGTTAGTTGTAAACAAACAGGCTACTTGGTGAGGCTTGGCCTCACAGATGCGCTCGTGCCTTAAATGGCAATAAAAATCTTCACGATATAGGCCTATTAACTGACCGCCCGATTCACGTTGGCTGGGGGGCAACAGACATTTGTTCCCAAGGGTCTATGAATTGTTAATCCGGCCCTGCCCCCAACGAACGCAACTTTCCACCTCTGAGACAGTTTAAAAGAAGTCGAGAGGACTCCTGACTCACTAAGACCTTCTTACTGTAGGCTGCGCAAACCACAGGCCTTTTTTTTGGGCAAGCCTGCATTCGAGGCAGGCCTTCTGTTGAAGAAATTTTATATAAATCTTGCGCCAGCAGTAATCCTCCTACCCCAGCTACCACAGCTGTGGATAGTGTGGCATGCTCACGCTTTATGTCTCCTTCTTGCAAAATAGGCCTATAGCCCAACCATTTACGTCTTCAAAAATTAACAACTTGCCAGATATGTCTTCATATCTTTGGGCTTCATTCAGCATTTTGTTCTTCCACTGGAAATTACTCTTCTACATTTGCCGCCTGCTGCATCCTTTCTGTTTGAATTGTTTAGAAAACGTTTGACGTCTTGAGTTAATGCATTAAACATTGTTTGCTGGTAACCAGCCACAAATAGCCTACAGATTCTTGCGTGCATACATTCTCTATTCTCGCCAAAATATGCCCGTTCTATAGGCTGGCCAAGTGCGTAATTCTGCGGCATAAAGCAGATGTATTTGTTTATTGTACATAAAAATAACCTGTCAAGCAGTCAATTGACTACATTGCAGTCAATAAGTAGGGCAGATTACGAAACCAAAATGTGGGTCATAGTTGTCTAAGCCTCTGCTGTAAGGCCAAACCCATGAACAAAGACGCATTGATATCTGCAATAGAGTTTTTTTTGGCGAAACAAACTCACAGCCTAACGTTGCAATAAATACATAGACCAATCTGGACAAAGTCATCAACAGAGTCATAGCACTGAAGGGAGAGGCAACTGGTATGTGATCTCCCCACGGGCCAATGGATGTACAAGTTTTCTCCTGTGCCTACGATATTTAATCCAGTGTTTTGTCAAGTTGCAAAATGCTATTCGTTTTAACAAATTTTTATGATATTATGAAGTACTTTTTGTATAGGCTACTATCTTAATTGCTTCATACTCAATACTTGACCACTGGCTATTGCATCTGTCTATTGAAAGTGAGAATGTGGCAAGTGATCTACTATATAGGCTTCATAAATAAAATAAACAGATTGCTAATGGCCTACAAGCTGATCTGGGGTGCGTTTCCCGTACAACTACGGAGGTTAGCTTTTTACTAACAGGATGCATCGTTAAACTAACCAACATGTAAGTTACGACTGTTTCCCAAAACTGTCGTACTTACATAGTACTTTGTAAGTTTGGACCATGATAGTTTCCAAACTTCAGTAGTCTGGACTAAGGTGGTTAATGACGTTTAGTAGCACATGAACGGGCACCTGCACATAATTCTGTGGCGCATTGCGTTAAGGCCGGCAGATGACAGCCGCCGTTGCGCAGCAGTTATCAGTCCCCTGTCCAAGAGTTTGAATCTGGGCTAAGATTTTGACAACAATATTCACATCGTTGTTTCACATCAGAATCAGCCTTCTTGGCCTGGTTTGCGTAAACTAACAAGGAACCCCCCCCTCCATGAAAATTAAAGGCTACATATTCTCAACTGACTCGTCAAAAAGTGCGCACCACCTTATTATTATCTGCAGGTGTGTGACTTTTACTTACGTGCACATGGCTGCAAATTGACTTTTAATTTATGTATTTTCTGCCTTGGGCATTTTAAAATATGGATGTATGGTGGTTAGAAGTGTAAATATCAATTAGAAACCTAAATATATTTATAATTATTAATTTGCAAACAAATAACTGGCGTCAGTGACGTCTTTGACATGAAGATCCCCAGAACTATGCTTCTACTAGCATTCTACCACAGGTCGAGAGGTGTAGTTGTAACTACACAACTTTACGATAGTGGTTGCGAACGTTCGTTGCTACTATGGTTTTGGGAAACACTAACGTAGTGTAACGATGCATTGGACTATGTAAGTTCCAAATATGAATGTAATTCTACGGCATAAAGCAGATGTATTTGTTTATTGTACAGAAAAATAAAAATGACATGTCAAGCAGTCAATTGACTACATTGCAGTCAAGAAGTAGGGCAAATTAATTTCTGAAACCAAAACGTGGGTCATAGTTGTTTAAGCCTCTATAGCGTAGCCTGTTAAAAACGTCGCTAGATAGTATTAAATCGCCAACATTATTTTCTGCAGAAGCCTACCCAAGGCTACAGATTAATTCTGAACAGTTATTTCTCTACTGGCTCAATTATCACACCACTGTTTTGATTTGCGTAGTTGCATTACCCCCAACGCTGACAGTAATGTAGGCAAATTTCGATTTTCGTTACGTATAGTCAAGCCTTAAGCCATACCCAAGTAGCCTAAATCAAGGTAATGTTTCATTATGCATGATTTATTTTGTTATTGAATTCGTAGGCTGGGATTCCTCTCGGCAACAATTATGTTTAATGGTAGCCTCCTGCTTTTTCAGAAGGGGCGGCAGGCAGAGCGATGTACAGTGGCAGAGCGACACACAGTGGCTGAAAGTGGTACTAAAGCTTCACGCAGCTTCACGCCTCGTAACGCGCGACTGAAGTGGCCATTTGAAAGCGATGTCCACTGTATATTACAATTTACAAGTTTTGTTTTTATTTATCTAATTTGATTGTTTTTTTGTTTTCCTTTGCCTGAAATTAACCTCCAATTGGCACATACGGCACAGTATTACAGCATGCAATAGTTAACAAAATTATTAAAGTTAATTGTAACGTATTTACTTTATGCTATGATAACTCCATACCCTAATCTGTGTATCTCTATCTATCTATCTATCTATCTATCTACCTATCTATCTATCTAGTTGACAGTGTTTGGGTTTTCACTCAAAAAAAGTAATGCGTTACATGTAGTCGTTACTTCTTTAAATTGTAACAAAATTACTTTACTCTTACGTTTTACTTCTTACTTTCCTTCAGTTGGTCTCTAACTTAACCAGGGTGCAACATTGAAAGAGTTACGCAACATTGTTAAAATCACTGACATTGTTAAAAATGACTTTTCTAAATTTGATTAGCGTATGGGGAGGTGTGGCCTGAAGCCAACCTGCGCAGGGAGGGAGTTTGAAGGAGAGCGGTGCATGGAGAGAATGTGTGATTCTACCCTGCGCATATACTCCAATGTGTGATTCTACCCTGCGCATATACTCCAATGAAATATTGCCAAACAATATTTTAAATAAGCAATCACTGCATGCCAAAATAACTCAATATATTAGACATATTGTGAGGAACGCAGGAATACACGTAACAGGTATTCAATATGTTAACTGTAATGAATTAAAAGGCCATTTTCCACGATAGAATTTCACAGGTGGGGTGTCGCTGTTCTAGTGCTGAAATACATACCATATATTCAAAGGGCAAAAAAGGCCATTTTCCACGATAGAATTTCACAAGTGGGGTGTCATTGGAAAGAGTGTAGTTTCAGAATGTGGTGAAACATTCGATGCAAAATGCTTTCTGAGATGTGCGTCGCTGTTCTAGTGCTGAAATTCTGCAATTTCACAAATACATACTATATATTCAAAGGGCAAAAAAGGCCATTTTCCACAATAGAATTTCACAAGTGGGGTGTCATTGGAAAGAGGAGAGAGTGTAGTTTCAGAATGTGGTGAAACATCCGATGCAAAATGCATTATGGGATGTGTGTAGCTGTTCAAGTGCTGAAATTCTGCAATTTCACAAATACATATTATATGTTCTAAGGGGTGGAAAGGTCAAATTTCCACGATAGAATTTCACAAGTGGGGTGTCATTGGAAAGAGGAGAGAGTGTAGTTTCAGAATGTGTTGAAACATCCGATGCAAAATGCTTTCTGAGATGTGTGTCGCTGTTCTGGTGTTGAAATTCTGCAATTTCACAAATACATTTTGCATGCAAATTCCACGATATAATTTCACATGGGGGGTGTCATTGGAAAGAGGAGAGAGTGTAGTTTCAGAATGTGTTGAAAAATCCAATGCAAAATGACATATAGGCGTAGGGAATACATTTACTGTAGAAAAACTTCCAAATCTGCCACCAACTACATAACCCCAGCCCCCCTCCCCCCAGTGCAAAATGAACAAACTTATTGAATAGAAAACATAACACAACATGTAGCAAAAGATTCAGCACAGAAAATAAAGAAAACACTACATACCCCCCCCCCCCCCCCCCCCCTCTAAATTACCAAATTATTTAATAGAACACAAAAGACAACATTTATCAAAACATTAGGCAATGGAGTCAACAGAAAAGTGATATACAGGCTTTTAAACGTCTGTGAACAATGCCTGTTCATCTGCAACAGGCACATGGCTGTGTTATCGCGGATTTGCGGTCATCCCTGCCCCCTTGTGGTAGAAAATTGCAATATTTAAGGTGGAATTGAAAATTAACTCCCCCGCGATCTGAATCTAGTGCTAACTTCAGCGCCGTGATTCGGACGTGCTGTAAAAGACAAAAAAAGCTTCGGGATAGATTTTTATAGATGGTTATGAGGAGAAATATGAGAAAGACATTTGATGATCGTTGTTTTGGGACGTTAAGCCTTCCATATGTGTCAGTGAAGGAGATTGAAGAAACATGCTGTCACGTGCAGGTAACCTAAAGATTCTAGTGATTATGAGGAACAATATGAGAGAAATTTGGTGATCACTGATTGTTGTTTTAGGACATTAAGCCACGTTAAGCTTTTTGCTTAGGCTACAATAGGCGTTAATAAAGAATAAACGCTTAATGTCATCTTTGACCAGGTGCGAGGCCCATCAGACGCGAGGCCATGGGCGACGGCCCAAATATTGCTGTTTTCATGAGTACAAAAGTTGGGTGACCCTCCCTCCTAGAATAAAAAAAAATGGGTGACCCTCCCCTCAACAAAGAATAAAAAGACATGACCCTCCCCTATTTTCCTCCGGTGGTCCATTCCATAAATACCGGTCCCTAAGACTTCGACAGACTTGTTGCTCTCATGCTCGCCTAGGATGCTTGTGTGTTTGTGACCTGTCTCCGGCGTCACAAATAAAGCTTTGTACTCTGATACTGATACTTTTTGCCTCTTTGTGGATTAATACTTAATTTTGACCACACAGTATTCTCTTTAACACTTGTTTACTAATATCTGAAAATTATAGCACTTACCATGTTACTTCAAAGACAAGACTTTGCTGGTGTAAGCTTCTCCATGGAGATTTGTATATCAGAGGGGTATTTCACAAAACCTAGATAAGATGAGATTTTTGGTTATCCTGGATGAATAAAGCCTTGACTTGGTTTCACGAAAGACATAGTGCATAAGTTACCATGGGGATTTAATTCTGCTCCCTTATTGGCTCAGTGAGCTGTCACTCCAAGCGGTCAGTGAGCTGTCATTCCGTACAAGGAGATGAGCGCTTTCATAAGTAGTAGGCTTGTTGAGATTTACTTGTAACAGCCTGCATTAAAACATGTTTATACTGTACATTGAAAGTACACAGGAGTTCACTCAGCCTTTGTTTGTTGTGCATGTTTTTCAAGACTTTGTCTCAACTAGGCAGAGCATGTACTTTGTGAAGCTCTCTCCTGCTCTTCTATGTCTCTCATGGTCCTTGGCAGAGACCTGCAAATATATGTCAAAGATGACAAATGTTTGAGTGTTGTAACAGTCCCATGCTGGCTGCCAGATCCTAGACAATGGCCAAACCACGTCATAAATGAGCTGGGATGCATCCACAATGACACCATACTTATCACAACTACAACAGCTAGCTGCAACAGCTTATTTGCATAAAAACATGATCGGACCTCAAGACATGTAGACAACTTTAGGTTATCAACATTCACATCAAAGAGCAAGAACTCTTGTGATTCTAAAGATTGTGTTTACCATGAAAAATGTCCAAATGTAACCCAGTGGGTTTTACCCATTGTAATAATTAAATATTTAAATATAGTATGTAATATATTGTAGAATATTCATTTTCCTTAAATATTAACAGATTGTAATTACAATCAGAACAGCAGAAGCAGATACATACGGAAACAAGTAAATACACATTCAACAACAAAGAAGAAACTTGAAAGAAGTTAATTGTTCAGTCCAAAATTACTACAAAAATATATCTGCGAGCAGCAATGAGGGGGCCAAGCAGAAAGGCTGGAGTTGCCATGACAACTTAATGCTGTTACATCAGACATATGGCCGTAAACCAGGGGTGGGCAAACTCCGCCAAGCACTTTCATTTTTCCACATTTTTTATGTGGGTGTCGTGGGGGGTGGGGGGGTGGTTGTTGTGCGGCCCGCCGGCCAATTTTCAAAACCCAGTGTGGCCCTTGAGCCAAAAAGTTTGCCCACGCCTGCCGTAAACAGTCAAAGCAAGTTTTATGTCTAACAAACCAAGACTGCCTAAGATACACGGTCATTTCCAGTTAAGCAGCTTCACCACCAATTTCGATTGGCTGTGTTGATGATGGACTCTGACGAAGACAGACGTGTCGATTGCTGTGCACCAGAGTAAAAGAAATTTAAGCCGTCTCTGTGGGCTCCGGTGAACCTTCTCCTTCTCTACGTGATCAGTCCTCTCCCGTGAAGCACCAGACGAAGGGTGGAACAACCCTTTTTTGACAAACGCTGTCTCCCTTATTATTTTCAGATTGTATCCCTTTTCTTGGCAAACACTGCGCTCTCCCGATTGTTCTCTTGTTTCTTGTGGGTGCGTGATCCAGGGAACTCATAGAAAATAACAAATGGTCGCACCTGATGCCTGATGGCCTTCGTCAGTGTGTTACCAGATTGTATCCCTAAAATTTCCAGCTATCGTTTCTATTTAACTTAACAATTGTGTACAGAGTTTTGGGTTTTACTGTTCCTCCAAGCTGCTCACTTAGGTCAGCCCACACTGTGTCTGAGGGACCAGCAATTGACTTTCCCTTCACAACTCTGTCTCGGGCAGTATTGATGGCATGTAGGATTTCATCCTTTTTATATGCAGTTGACCTTTAACCTGACTCTCGCCAGATGAATTTCGTTCTGCCTAGCTCCACTCACATCCATCTGGGATCGCTTCGTTGAGAGTGATTTCGGCACCAGATTTCATGGTAGAGCCAATCAGGACGCAGGGCGGGAGTTTTATAGATGTGACGTAGCGTAGAAGCGACTGTGAGACTGTTCTCAGCGTCACGGGTTGGCTTCGATGTGAAGTGGTTGAAGTAGCACGTCAATAGATGACGGACAAGTGGCTTATCCAATCATATGCAAGGATTTTTGATAAGGCCCAGCCTTCTGAAACACCACTCCAATGGATCGATCGATCGAGTTGAGCTAGGCGGAACGAAATTCATCTGGCGAGTCAGGTTAGTTGACCTTGGCATCTGTTGTAAAACAATTGTCTGAGTGTAGCTGCTATTTCACTTTGAATCAGACTTTGAACTCTTTTGGCAAGCTTTTCCCAAGTTCAACTATTTTTTGTGATATCAATGTTATTGTTTGGTTGCCAACTCTTGTGGGTAGCAGGCCTCACATCCACAACCAAATGAACTTTCTCACTAATCCCAAACACACCAAGTGCATGTAATCGAGCACAAATTGGGAGACCATACCTATGTTGATGTCTGTGAGAGCACTTTCACCATCCTTTTGGTGATCACTTTGGCCGTAAAGCTGTCGTCTGCACGTGGTGCCGCCATTGTCTCAGTGAAGTCTGTTATTGCACCAAACACCATCCTGAACACACCTCTCGCATACGGTGTTCATTTTAGGACATCCTCAGACTCCGGTGTCAGACTCAGAAAAACATCGGTCATCTTCAGACAAAACTGCCTCAGCGTCAGAAAAACCAGACTCAGGTGTCAGACTCAGAAAAACATCTGTCATTTTCAGACAAAACTGCCTCAGCTTCAGAAAAACTTCTGTCATCTTCAGACAAAACTGCCTCAGCGTAAGAAAAACCTCTGTCATCCTCAGATAAAACTGCTTCAAACCAAACTGCCTCAGAAAAAGTGGAGTCAGGTCTCAGAAAAAACGCTGTCAGAAAAAGTGGAGTCAGGTCTCAGAAAATCAGGTCTCAGGAGTCAGACGAAAAAGTCTCAAATGAAAAGTTATTGTGGGGACAGAAGAAGACGACGGATACAGAACGGTGAGTTTAATATTATGCTTAATACGTTATTCTGTCACTGGCAGGGTAGGAATTTCACGGCGGCGAGACGGCCGTGGTAGCCCCTTGCGTTGGCCGTGAAGCCCCTTTGAAAATCATAGGTTTACAGGCCACGGTGCACTTGGTGCCCCCTTCTTTCAATATTCTGCTTTGTGTCCTACTAATAGCGATTTTTATTTAGCCTGCGGCCTGTCAAAATAATCTTAGCATTCACAGCGCAAATTAATTTAGTCTTTTACGCAGTGGAGAAAGTGACATCGCAAGAAAGTGCGTCAAAATTCACCCATTCTTCTCAGTTGAACTACTCGCGAAGTAGCCTATTCATCACACAGACATCACAAGTGATGTCACATGAAAGAGCTTTTTCTCAGCTTTTAAACGATGTTAGCCGATAATTGCTGTGTTGAACGGTTCGCGAGAAAAGTAAATAATATATTTCAATTTAATCATACATTCTACTGAAGGTTTTGCGTCCATGATCTCCCTACCCATTCATCTCGGTGGAATTCTTTACGAACCCTTCTTTTAACACATGACAAACCACATATCAGAATAAACAGCAGACCTTACCGAACATAAAGGTGTAAAGCAGTCCCCTGTACAGTTAGCCGTTGCAGAGTAATCCAGTTTTGAATTTGCAGTAATTTTCGACATGCATTGATGTCTCCAAATTTGGGCTTTAAGTTTTACAATATGTTTAAATTGTTCTACATGATTTCATAACGGGCCAAATACAAAATAAATGTTACAAATATCGCCTAGATATTGGTAAATCAGAGGACGGCTGACTAAGAGTTTATGAAAGTAGCCTCACAAAATGCTAAGCATGCATCTAGGCTATTTGAGTTTCTTAAAGATGAGCTGTGCTTAAATTTAAATTGTTCAATACATGATTTCATAGCAGGCCAAATATCAAATAAATGTTATATATAGCCTAGATATCTGTTTTTATTAGATGATCAGATGATTTACAGTTATATGTAATATGTCATGTTTCATGTTTTGTAATGTTTCATACAATGATGCAGGTCTACTGTAGTGAATAGGCTAAATACAACTTTGATCATTTTTATAGCCTACTACTGTATAGTTAACTTTTGCCTTGGTGCCCATGTGGCCTTTGTGCCCCCCACCAAATATGCCCAACTGAAGGCCAAGTGACCTTGCCCCCAGAATGGTGAAATTCCAAGCCTGGTCACTGGCATGTTATATTTGGTGCTTGGTTAGATGTAGAAATTATAAGTAAAGGTAGAAAATGATCCAATGGTATACACATTGTAGGAAATCCATGGATGTAACTTAGCTAACCTCACTTCGCTAATAACATTAGCAGCTGCTGTAAGGCACATACCGGAGTAAGCTACGTACTACATACAGCAAAATAATTTGTTTTTCATAGGATTACGGTACATTCAATGAGCTAGGGAAAAGTGGGTTAAACATTTTTCCACCACGAAAGTCCAGAACGACACCTGGACCATTATTTCTTACTTTTGCTAACCGTTTCCTAGTTGTACACTACCTACCAGTAAGAAACCTGCATCATTATCATCACATCATTATTCCCAAACCCCCATAAAGACAAATGTGCTATGTCATGATGTAATACCATATAATACCATTATGATAATACATGAAATAGCAGGTACCAACAACAAGGCACATTTCTCTAAATAAGTTAAGATAACATCTCATATCAAATGAATTCAACAACGCTGCAGTTATTGTCCCCTGGGGATTACATTTCAAGTACCTGTCTATCTTTATGTCTGTCTATTATTGTTGTGCAATGACAATGACAACTGCTAACGTTTTATAATGGTATTATATGGTATTACATCATGGCATAGCACATTTGTCTTTATTTAATACTTAATACTTTTCTGAGACCTGACTCCACTTTTTCTGACAGCGTTTTTTCTGAGACCTGACTCCTTAGAGATGTTTTTCTGAGGCAGTTTGGTTTGAAGCAGTTTTATCTGAGGATGACAGAGGTTTTTCTTACGCTGAGGCAGTTTTGTCTGAAGATGACAGAAGTTTTTCTGAAGCTGAGGCAGTTTTGTCTGAAAATGACAGATGTTTTTCTGAGTCTGACACCTGAGTCTGGTTTTTCTGACGCTGAGGCAGTTTTGTCTGAAGATGACAGAGGTTTTTCTGACGCTGAGGCAGTTTTGTCTGAAGATGACCGATATTTTTTTTCTGAGTCTGACACCTGAGTCTGAGGATGTCCTAAAATGAACACCGTACTCGCAGCCGTAATAAGAATTGTGATATTTTATATTTTTGAGGAACGCTTTTGCTGGTGCATCGCATACAAAGGCCGAAATGACTATTTTGTGTAATTTTGTTTGGTATGTAACACGACCTGAGGAGATGACTGACATCTCCACAAAATTGGAGAAAAACTCACATTTGATGTCTTTTTTAAACCCAGAGTACAATGCCACAACAAAGGGAATTTTGTCTTCTTCAATTAATGCCAATATTGGCCATAATTGGTCATTGTTGCTTTTAATAAGTGGCATGCCATCAATATTGATTTGTAGGTGGAGCGTTTGAGTGATTGTTAGGGTAAGACTGTACTGCATTCTCACCAATACACCTTTAGTTACTCCAAAATAATGCATGGATCCCCCTGCGTTTTCTTCCACCTCTATGCTTTTAAGAGTGGGCAAAAGTTTATGACCATCTTCTGGGAGACCTGCGTCGGGCAGGTGTTTGTTAAGGACAGTGACTTGAAAGATGGTTGAGTGGTGTTTCCACTGCCCATGCCTTTAAATCATCACGTAAGTTAACATTGACATTGACAGTACGGATGAATATGACAAAGTCCTCATCTTGCATATCATAACTGTAATCGATATTTGGGATTTCCTTCAGACCACAGGTGGCACTTATGTCCTCTAAACCAGAGCTGGTACTAACGTTACACTAGGTTCCTCCTTTATCACAGCTGTCTACTGCCGTATTATTAGGAGAGCATTGGGTTTCTTGTGAAGTCCTGGTCAGTCCATCAACGGGGTTCCTCTCTTCTCTGTGTGGGACTGTATTGGAAGTACTGATGACATCACACACAACAGTTTCTCTCAGATTCTTTATTTTTCAACAGTGTTTCACATAAAGCGCTGAAGATACACACAGATCAGAAACACATCAGCTAAATTTTAACAACAAAGCATATCTTGATTTTTTATTAAGCAATACACTCTCTCTTTGTCAGCGTGTGTTTGTGTGTATGTGTGTCTCTCTCACTCTCCCTCTCTCTCTTTGTCTAAGCATGTCTGTGTGGCTGCGTCTCTCTCTGTAAGCGTGTGTTTGTGTGCTGCGTCTCTACTGGGCGCAGTCTCCCGTCTTGATGTCCTGGGTGACGGGTTCCTGGGTGCCCTGGGTGGCCTCACAGGTGACGGCTGGCGCCTTCCTCCACTGCTCCTGGGTGAGGGTGAGGCTGCTGCTCCAGCTGTAGAGGCCGTCCTTCTCCAGGAGCGCAGGGCTCTGGCTCCCCTCCCAGCGGCTGCTGCTCCCGGACACCTTCCAGCTCAGCCTCCAGTCCCAGGGGAAGCCCTTGGTGGCCAGGCACACCAGGGTGGCCTTCCCCTGCTGCAGCTCCACACTGGAGGGGGGAAGCAGCGTCAGGCTGGGACGCGCATCAGCTGCAGAGGAGAGGAGGGGGAGAGAGGGAGAGGAGGAGGGAGGGAGAGAGGAAAGAGAGGGGAGAGGGAGGGAGGAGGAGAGAGGGAGGAGAGAGGAGGAGAGAGGGAGGGAGGTAAGTGAGGAGGAGGTGAGAGGAGGAATAGAAGCCAAAAGAAGAGAGAAGAGGTGAGCGGATTAAGGAGATGAGAAGAGGAAAGGAAAAGAGAGAAGATGACAGGAGTGATGGGACAGGAGAGAGAGGAGGAGAGAAGAAGGGATGTTAGAGAGGAGAGAAGTGGAGAGGAGGTTAGAGAACAGAGGAGGGCAGAGAGGAGAGAAGTGGAGAGGAGGTTAGAGAGGAGAGAAGTGGAGAGGAGGTTAGAGAACAGAGGAGGGCAGAGGGAGGTGAGTAGATCCCCTCAGGAGGCCTCTTGTCCTCAACATAGTGGAGCAGCAGCTCTCTCTCTCTCTCTCTCTCTCTCTCTCTCTCTCTCTCTTTCTCTCTCTCTCTCTCTCTCTCTCCCTCTCTCTCTCTCTCTCTCTCTCTCTCTTCTCTCTCTCTTCTCTCTCTGGGTTCAGCTGCAGCTCCTCCTCTGGGGGTCTGAACAGGACTCAACACACAGGCCTGCATTTGCATCCCACTCTCACTTCTCTTTACCCACTCAGCACAGCAGTGGAAACACTTCAGTCATTTACATACTGAAACATAATCTAAAGTTTTATTTCTGTTATCTAGAAAACATATCTGTCATCTCAGTCATTAAATTCAAACACTACTGATAAATAGTCTATTGGCATTGGAAAAAACTCTGTAAATCAATTGTAAGAGTTGCCTTTGCTGAACCTTTCAATCAGCCTAATTTCAACATGTCTGTCATTTTAGATGTTGAAAGCTATTAACAACAAATGAAAGAAGAATATCCATATGTTTAAATAGCATAACTTAAATCAGTTTTCAGACCAGCAGAATCTGTTTCCATTTTTAACTTCTTCAACCAAAATCTGACTTCTAATACCTTAATTTAGACAGGTCTGAAATGTGTGGCCACGTTTTTATATCATTAACTGCAGTGTAATCAAAACTATATGGCAAGAAGAGAGTACACATGTGTACCGTAATAAAGACAAAAGTAAGTCGCCTTACTGACACACAGAATGAGAGTTATCATGGCATGTATGCCATATCTGTATTACTGTATATGCAACATACCGGGGTACCCTATGACTAGCAGTTTTCAAAAGTACAGTAAATTGCAAATGCAATGCAGCTGAATTACATCAAATCTCAAAAGCCTCTGAGATCCTCTCGTAATAGTATTGTAATAATTCCTAGCTTATAGGTCTCCTCTGCACTCTAGCTTGAATGTTATTTTCTTTCTGTGAGTCTCTTTGGATAAAAGCGTCTGCTAAATTAATAAACAAGATACCAAAGAGAAATATTCTGGATGTTTTTGAAGCAAAATCAAATATCTTAAACTTTCCATCACCCATGTTGAAATAAATTCTTTTTTTTATTTTTTGTTTTATCAATGTGGATATACATATTGTTTCTAGAGAGCACTTGGGCTGAGCAAGGCTTTCAAAACTATCAGTTAAATCAGCTGATAGATATAAACAAATACAAAAATATCAGTTAAATCAGCAGATAGATATAAGCAAATACAAAATGCTCTCATCTCATTAGACATTTTACCCCACAATGTTTTCCTACAGTGAAAAAATAATAAAATGGTTACTTACTTCCAACTGCCAGTCTGGTTCCTCCACCAAAAGTGAGCCACAGTGATACAGACTCATTAAGCAGCCGTACAAAAACCTCCTGCACACTCCAGTAGTCTCCAGTACACAGACAAGACATGCTTTACATTTCATTTTGTTTACATGGAAGAATGTTATTAATTATGTGCATTTGATTTATTTTGAATTGTTATTTTGAAAATCAATATACACTATGTTTATTTAATTTCAATATATGAGTCATATATTTATATTTTAGTCAGTAAAATACCCCATGTATATTCATAGCTCAACATTTTTTCTAATTATTTAAATAAATGTATTGTTTATTCTTTCAAATACAAATGTGAAGAAAGAAAATTCATTTAAGATATTCACAATTCAATTTGATGCCAAACCTTAAAAAAGGCTTTGTTAAGTGAGAAAATTATTGGATTCATTCATTTGAGAATATTTAATTTTGCACTTACTTCGAAATCTTTCTATATTATACTTCACGTTAAATACAGCGGAGCGTTTTGGATTTATCAAATCAATGTACTTAAAAGTTCACACTGTTGGCTTTAGTAAAGGTGAAGGGAAAAGGCCTTTGATGTCTGCACTGCCTGTGATTGAGGAGCGCCCTCTACAGGCTGATTTGAATACGATCATTTTTTTAAATCTCTTTTAGAATTCTGAAGAACCATCTTACTTGGGTTTGTTAACTTCCATCCCTTTTGATGTTGTGGAATTTGGAGAAGAGGCTATGTTCAGGGGTTTTATTACATTAGTGTGTGTGTGTGTGTGTCAGTTTTGCATAGTGCTACACCCCTTGCAGCTCCATCTACTTTAATAGTCGCTGAGGGGATCAGAGCACTTCAGGGCTTCATTGATCAAGATCCACAAAGATGATTTCTCCCACTCTGATGCTGCTAGCTGTGGGACTCATGGCCCAAGGTAAAATGCTTTTATTCTCTGAATTACATTCTCTGATTATGTTTTTTCTGCTACAATTGCATTTGCGTAAAGGTCTACATTTTTACAACACTCCCGTTTTTCTCAACAGAATCATCTGGAATTAAAATTTTGACCCAGTCTCCCTCATTGTCTGTGAAGGCTGGACAATCTGCCTCCATCCGCTGCACAGCAAGTGAAAGTATTTCCGATGTTCTCAGCTGGTACTCCCAGAAACCTGGAGAAGCTCCTAAACTCCTGATCTCCCACTATCCATCATACACTCGTCAGCCTGGTGTACCAGCTCGGTTCAGTGGGAGTGTGTCTGGTACACAATACACTCTGACCATTACAGGAGTCCAGCCTGAAGATGCAGCAGATTACTACTGTCAGCAGGGTAATCAGTTTCCGTTCACACAGTGTTAGAGCGCCGTACAACAACCTCCCTCAGCTGGAGAGGATCAGAGGCCTCAGCAGACTGATCTGAGAACAGGTGCAGAGCTGCTACAGATGACTGAACTCAGCTCATGTAAAAATAGATCTCACACTTCCCCGGTTTGACTGACAGGTGTCAGTCCTTCACATTAGTCACGGAGTCATTTCCCTCAGTGATAACTGATTCATTTCCATTAGAGTCTCCTGTGGCCCCTGATGTCTGCCCTCCACTCATCAGGTTATTATGGTCTGTCCAGTCTGCCCTCCACTCATCAGGTTATTATGGTATGTCCAGTCTGCCCTCCACTCATCAGGTTATTATGGTCTGTCCAGTCTGCCCTCCACTCATCAGGTTATTATGGTCTGTCCAGTCAGGCCACCATGCTTGTGTTGATTGATGCCTCCTGTAGTACCATAAAGCACCATAGACATACTGGATTACATTACCTGTTCTTTTGGTTCCAGTTAATCCCATACACAGTTTGATCTCAGTGGTGACGCTTTGAGTTAAACATTAGGGGGGGTTGAACCCCCTTCATCACGCTCATCATGCTTCATCAGACCACATGATTGGCTCAATGTATTCACATTGAGCCAATCTTGAATTTCCCCTGGGGATCAATACAGTATCTATCCATCTATCTATCTATCTATCTATCTATCTATCTATCTACATGTCGACGTTTGCCGCGGAAGGGGTGGGATATGTGTAGACAAACTAACCCTATGCATTTCTATGGAGAATTTTTTGAGTGCTGTGTCTCCTCATTAGAAAGTCTCTGCTAACATTACACTAGGTTCCTCCTTTATCACAGCTGTCTATTTCCGTCCCTGACAGAGTAATCTTGATGATCTTTCTTATTATTAAGAGAGCATTGGGTTTCTTGTGAAGTCCTGGTCAGTCCATCAGCGAGGTTCTTCTCTTCTCTGTGTGGGACTGTATTGGAAGTACTGATGACATCACACACAACAGTTTCACTCAGATTCCTCCACCAAAAGTGAGCCACAAGACATGATTTACTATTCATTTTGTTTACATGGAAGAATGTTATTAATGTGCAATTGATTTATTTTTAAACAAATCAGTCTATACAATAGATAAGGGCAAAGTCTTGTAAAAATTAACATTTAGTGAATTAAGAATATTTTGTACATTAATATAACATACTATAACATACTATAACATTTTTGTTTATTCCCCTCACCTTAAATTGATCAGAGCACTTTAGATTTACTGAATCAGTGTGATTTTAAATCACACTTACTAAAACCACAAAGATTTTAGTAAGATTTTGTGAAAGGCAAGGGCCTCTGTCTGCATTGTTGAAGAACGCAATCCACAGGCACATATGTATAACATATTAAATATTTATCATTTCTAATCTGTGCCGGTCTTCTGCAGAACCAATTTATTTGGGTTTGTTTACTGTCACCTTATTATTGTAATGGGATTTGGGGTAGGGCGCTAAAGTACTAAAGTAGGGTTTCAGGGGTTTCTATGTCTACTCTATCTCATCTAAACACCACATTTAAATTAGCTGGTGATCTGGAAACTCCCGTTCCCCCAGAAGCTCCTGTGAGCGCATGGACATAGACCTCCGATCGCCTACAAAGTAGCTATCATCTTTGCCCATATAAGAAGATCCGGTAACTTGAGATTTTTCCTATGGGAAAATAACATGGGGATTTTGAATTGCAAAGATTCCAGCTGTGGTTCCTTTTTGTAGGCAAACTTCAGACGTCTATCAACAATCAACAGTACCTGTGTGTGTGTGTGTGTGTGTGTGTGTGTGTGTGTGTGTGTGTGTGTGTTTGAGTGTGTGTGTGTGGGTCTTTTTGCATAGTGACACACACCTTGCAATTCCATCTACTTAAACAGTCCCTGTGGGGATCACTCAGAAGACTTGAGTGCAGGACTTGAAGAAGCACAGAGATGATTTCTCCCACTCTCATATTGCTAGTACTAGCTATGGGACTCCTGGCTCAGGGTGAGAGAGACTTCTGTTCTACACCATATGTTGTAATACCAGATCATTTCTCATTTCTGTTTAATAATTAACCCTGCCTTGTTCAACAGTGTCATCGGCTGATATAATTCTGACTCAGACTCCCACCTCAAAGTCTTTCCAGCCTGGAGAAACTGCCTCCATTAGCTGCACAGCAAGTCAACGTATTCCTCAGGTTATCATCTGGTACTCCCAGAAACCTGGAGAAGCTCCTAAACTCCTGATCTACGATGCAACAAATCGTCAGTCTGGTGTTCCAGCTCGGTTCAGTGGGAGTGGGTCTGGTACACAGTTCACACTGACCATTACAGGAGTCCAGCCTGAAGATGCAGCAGATTACTACTGTCAGCACCGTAATTCCCTTCCATTCACACAGTGTTAGAGCACCGTACAAAAACCTCCCTCAGCTGGAGAGGATCAGAGGCCTCAGCAGACTGTTCTGAGAACAGGTGCAGAGCTGCTACAGATGACTGAACTCAGCTCATGTAAAAATAGATCTCACACTTGCCCGGTTTGACTGACAGGTGTCAGTCCTTCACATTAGTCACTGAGTCATTTCCCTCAGTGACAACCAGGCTCGGACTGGTAATCTGTACAACCGGGCAAATGCCCGGTGGGCCGGTGACCTCCGGGAAGTTTTTTTTTTTTTTAAAGTTATTTAGCCTATTTGCGGCCTAGGCCTAGCCTATAAATGCAGTTGCATCCATTTGGCTTGGGGAGTGACAGGTCAATCATTTTGGCCTCTTCATGACAGGTTCAGTGTGTGTTACGATCGCGCCCCCCTGCCCCACCCCTCAAGTGGATTTGTCAATGGCTCCGCTAGTTCCAGTGCATGCTGGCCGGTGTTCACATTATCGCAGTTTAACCGTAAACAGCAATCAGAGGTCTAGTTTTATTCCATAAATATATAGTTTTTATAGACGTTAGTTGCACGCGCTACCAAGAGCTTCCATTTACTGCACCATGTAGGCTAATGTAGTGCGGTTCTGTCAACATAAAAAAAACTACGGGTAGCCTACAATTTTCGCACAACTTGGTGGAAAAGTGTAGCACAGGTTAAAGAAAACCCATTCATTTTTGGAGCTGATCCTACTCAAAAGGAACTTCCCATATAGTAGGCCTAGCCTTTTAGCTCACAACGACAGTGAAAGTGAAACTTGGAAAGTGGTCTCTGAGTGTTAGATGCACAATCAATCGCGAGTCGATGCAGGTAAAAAGTAGGCTATCAACTGGTAGGTTAGTAGGGGAGAACGGGGTTAGATGTCACACTTTTTACTTAAAATTAGTTTCCACAAAAACCGTGTCCTGCACAAATTCCCTTTCAGGACACACAGGAAGCCTCATGTGTCAGGTACAAATGGAGGGACCTTGGTCTGCTTGAATCCAGTCAGTTAGAAGGATATGGGCTGTCAAATGCACCTTGCACAAATGTGACAACCATCCCCATCACGGGGTAGGTTGTCACACGCTATGGGGTTAGTTGTCCCAATGTTATTCCAATGGGATAAAAATGAAAAATGGATACATTCTTAAAAATAATGTAAAAAGTTTAATTTCATTGAAATGCAAAACATACATACATCTAATGCGTTGAGAACATGAACAGGAAACATCAAGTATGTTCTTTTCATTAGTATTTTATGTTTTATGTTGTTTTTTAGACTATTTAGATTACAGTTTTTTCTGATTGCTTAAGCACATTTTTTGTAACTATGGCTTTTTTTGCAAAACTCTACACACAAATGGCAAAACCTCTCACCCAATCAGCAAAACATTGTAGTTCTCTTGCATAAGCTAACACACCTTGCTTAACTCTTCACACCTTCGTAAAAATGGTGTTTTCGTATCTAACAGTAAACACAAGCCATCACAATAGTAAGCACACAATGTGCCAACAACACACTGATGGTATGCAGTGTTTCCCCTAGAAATGTTTCCAGCAGCGGTGCTATTACTTGGGGGGGGGGGGGGGGGTGTTGCGCATTTTTTTTATTTTTTTTATATCATACCTTCGTGTTTCTTTTGTGGACATTTTCAGCTTTCTTTTACATTATTGGTTAAAAATGATAGAAGAAAAATGAAATGACACAACCCAGAAAAAGATTATTTACAATTTATTTAAATTTGTCTTAATGGCAAAGGCCACACCCAATCTGCGAGCACTTAATTTTTCTGGGCTTTTCAAAGAACATCTCTAATGCTCTTTGGTAATTGAATTGAATTGTTGGGGGGGCCATTAATGCTGACACGCATGCACGTAGCCAGATGCTCTCCTTGTAGTCTATTTCTCAGTCCCAAAACAAACCCACGTATAAAAAAGTAAATACTCACTTTTCTTCTACATCACTCCCACAGTTACCATACAACTCACTCACAATTAACTCGAAAAAGACCTAGGCTACTTGATTGAAGTGCGACCGTTCGTCTCACCGTCAAGAGAACGCTGAAGTTATGAGAACACGTCTTTCTGATAAGAGAATGTAGGCTCCTATGTCTAATGCCGCAAACGTAGAAAAGGTCTGTTTGTGATAGCCTATTATAGCTAAGTGGACAGAATTTAGGCTATACGTATATGCCAACATATGCTCATATTTCCTTTAACTATCAGAAAGTTTAAACAGGCCTAGACTGTGTTCGCCTAGCTTTCCCATGCAAACATTACATATAGCCCTACGCTAACGTTACAAGTCTGGGCTACAATTAACGTTAAGACCATACACCTTGTAGCACATTGGTTTACTCTATTGCATTACTTACGTTTTAATAATTTGTCGTTGAATGTTGATGGAGGCTCATCTTTGGGAAATCAGCTCTCTGGATAAAATTGTCAGCCGGAGCAAGAGTTCTCAGAGTTGACGACACCGGACGTAAATCCAGTCAGCAGAAAGAACCGCATCACAACAGTAGGCTAAATCGCAACAAACTTTTTTCCCCCCCATGTTAAATAAATTTCGGTAATCATGAATTGGTTTCTTTTATTTGATGTAGGCTAGGAGAGGAGGATGCATGTTTCACATTAGTGTCAATGTGTCAAAGCAGGCTTTGGATCAGAGGAATTGCTCAAGCTTAACCTATGGCATAGGCTACAAGCGAATTCACGGCATACAAACAGCTTCGTGATGAAATATAACTAATATCATTTTTTATTGTCACCAGGCCTATAAGTAGGCTATTTATTGTGTAACCTACAAGTGAACGATGACACCATAGGCTACACTGTGGCGGAGCAAGACCCAATCAGTCGGATAGCTAAACAATGTAACCGTGTTCAGAACGTAGGCTAGCCATATGGGCTGCAGAGTTGTCTTTGGGCTTGTAATCACCTGACACATCATGCCGCATATATGTCCTGAATAATGAGAGGCTAAGTGCGGATTTGATGCACTTAACTTACTCAAGACTTTCAGAAAACAATTTCGAGATGACGTTGGCCGTTGTGCTTTTACAGTGTGTTAAAGTGAATCTCGTGATATTATGTTGCAGCGGCGCTGAAAATCCAGCGGCGGCGCTGCGCCGCTGTTAAATACACTGTAGGGGAAACACTGGTATGAATAAAAAACACATCTGGCTTTTGCTTTCTCTGTGCACAAGGTAGACTATGTCAGTTTGAGGTCATACTTTTGTCATAGTTCTGTAAACATACAGGGATCCAAACTTCAAGTATTACTGTAGTGTTTATTTACACACATCAAAACAAACACAAGTGTGTTTTTCCAAGTCAAAACACAAAATAGCATTTCACTGAGACAAAACAAATCAGTCTACATCGGGTCGTCTCTCTCAAAATTCTGTCTACATCACATGCACATGCACATAAAAAATATATTCTGGAATGATGTATCCAGGCCTGACATGACAATATCCCCACATGTAGACTGTTTTTTGTCTGTAAAAGGGCTATTTCTTTCTCTTCTCACTCTTCCTGCTCACTCCATTGTACCCATTGTACATTACCTGTGGCTTATTTATAGTGCTTAGGCTGATTGCAAAGTGAACTAATTATCTAAAACAGTTTTCACATGAGAAAGTGTGCCAGAGAGTTGGCAAAATAGTGTAAATAATAGCCATTGTGCCTACAGTTGTGCAAAGTGTGTGTTACAAAATTGCAAACTGAGTGCAAAGCAGTGTTTGTGCTTTTAGTTTTGCGAACTCAGTGAGTGGTTTTGCCATTTGTGTGTAGAGTTTTGCCAAAAAAGCCATAGTTACAAAAAATGTGTTTAAGCATTCAGAAAAAACTGTAAATCCCTATTGAAACCAAGGTAATATGATGATATAATGAAATACTGAAGAGTCCATAGGCCAACATGTGACAACTAACCCCACAAAAAATGTGACAACCAACCCCAACTGACATTGCTAGCTCTTTTGATGGCCAGCATCCACATGTTTTAGTGTAGCTATGATGAAAGGTAACTGAATTGTAGCTCTCTCTTTATACTTCTAAATGGTACTAATTGTTTTATTGTCAACCCATTGTGTAATGAGTTAGAAGAAAAAGACTGAATGTCTCAAAATTTACTTTTAGACATGAAAAACAGTTAAAGTTGTCTCACATCAAGCTAATAAATCTTTCATTTTAAATTCCAACGTAGATGACCTCTGACACTAATTCTGATCATTTCTGTATTAACGGTTTTGACCAGTGCCCTTGAGTGGCTGAGATCTAACACATGTGACAACTTACCCGTGTGACATCTAACCACACTCTCCCCTAGCCTAGCGAAGGTAGCCTAATTTTGAAAAATGTGATGACGGCACACAAACTAGGGCAAAAACTTTTAGTATAGCCTACACTTGTGGTAATAGCCTATACAGTTAAGGTGAATCGCGGACTATAACCAAAGGAAAGGAGAATATTTGTACCAAATAAAGGCTGTGTTTGTGTTTCTACAACATGTTGGCACAAAACGTAATTTCTGTCAACTATGACGATGTCCATGTTCAGTAACCTATATTTTTCATTTAGTCAAGCAGTGACATGTGGTTTAATGCATGGGGTAACATGACGTGAGACAGACAGAAGATGAGCCTGTCAGTAGCCTATCCCTGAATCCTGTCCCTCTCAATTTCAAATCACTTTAAAATGGTGTAGCAACCATAATTTTTTTTAACCTCCTGAGAACCAATCCATATAGACCTACAGTGTATGTCCTCTGTAGTGGACATAAGTTCTAGAAGCATACCCCTTTACCCCTTTGAGCTATTCTATCAATTCCTGTGGTCTTTTAAAGAGGACATCTTGAGCTTTCTAATGATATATCATGTGATTGGCTGGGTTGCTGGGAACCTCCTCTTCCTGGTTCTCAAAAATGGTTGACATCAAAACAAGCACATTTTATGGAAGGAGGAGAGATTAGTCAAATAGTGTCTTATTAAGCATTCATTATGATGGCAATATATGGTCTTGTTAATGAAAATGTCAGGAATCATATGATTCATTTTGAAAGAAGTTAAGTTATTTACATTTTGAAATAATAGTGACTTTATGAATGTCCATTATAATGGACACCAGGACCAAAATATTTAGATTTTTTGGGAAATTTAGGAGATCATTTGTATAGGATGAATGAGGGGCGGTTAGATTTGGAGATGAGTGAGTGAAACAGAGATGAGGACTATGAACCTGTGCCTCAAGAAGATAGCGAGGAAGAGTAAGACTAAAAAATGAATTATCACAGATGAAAAAAAAACATGAAAATGAAATGAACAATCCAGAAAAAAGAAATACAACTGTCCAAAAAGGCAAATAAAGTAGTCTAGAAGGATAAATAACAGTTTCCCCTTATATTTGGTTAAGTTTACCCTTAATTTAATACCACTAAAAGCATAATTTGTCCATTTTTGTCTATTTTCATGGCTACCTTTTCCTAGTAAAACGGTCCTTTTGTCCACCACAGGGGACATGCTATAAAATTTTAAATAAAAATACATTTTAAAAAATAAAAATTGTAAGATGTTTTTTTAATCCTAAATAGAAAGGAAATCACACAAAAAAAGAAATTGTTGGACACTTTGTTTTCTTGGTTCCCAGGAGTATAAAACGGAGAGACACCCCTGGACCCCTGTGTTATTGTGATTAGGCTATAGGTCCAAATCTAAATGTTTGGGTTCAGTTTATGAAGTGTTGCTAAAGTATAATACTGTGTGTTTGTTATTTATGGGAGGAATCAGGTTTTTTGTGTGTGTGTGTGTGTGTGTGTGTGTGTGTTGTGGTGGGCCGGTCCAGGAGAAAATTGCCAGGGCCGAATTTTGCTCCCAGTCCGACCATGGTGACAACTGATTCATTTCCATTAGAGTCTCCTGTGGCCCCTGATGTCTGCCCTCCATTCCCCTCCACTCATCAGGTTATTATGGTCTGGAGAGGATCAGAGGCCTCAGCAGACTGATCTGAGAACAGGTGCAGAGCTGCTACAGATGACTGAACACAGCTCATGCGAGCAGCTCTGTCAGATTATATGCACATAACCTCAGTCTCAAAAGCACAGCATCTACAAATAGATGTCACACTTCCTCTGTTTGACTGACAGGTGTCCATTGCATGAGTCATTCAGAAACACAAAGTGGTGTTCAGCAAAGGTTCTGTTTGGTTTTAATGTGCAATTACACCCTACACTCTCTATCTCTCTCTCTCTCACACACACAGACACACACACACACACACACAGTTAATTGTTGATCCATCTATGTATGTGTAGTTTTATTCTGAATATGTGAATTGATGTGTTTCCGTGGTGACTCTACTTGTGTTTCCACTAAAGTCTCCTGTAGCTCCTGATGTGTTCTTCCCTCCTTATTGCTTGTGTGGTTTTTCCATCACTTGTTGAAACTAGCAGCAAATATAGATTACATTATCTATTAATCTGACTTCATTTAATCCCATACACAGTTCAACTATGATCACACTCAGATTCATAATGTGAGTTCTGACCATCATAGCCAAGGCCCCACACTAGAGTGCAGTGGTTATCATATAGCCAAGGCCCCACACTAGAGTGCACACAGTGGTTATCATATAGCCAAGGCCGCACACTAGAGTGCAGTGGTTATCATATAGCCAAGGCCCCACACTAGAGTACACACAGTGGTTATCATATAGCCAAGGCCCACACTAGAGTGCAGTGGTTATCATATAGCCAAGGTCCCACACTAGAGTGCACACAGTGGTTATCATATAGCCAAGGCCCCACACTAGAGTACTGTACACACAGTCGTTATCATATTGCGAGAAAAAAAAAAAACGGATGAACTGTCCGCTTTGCGGCGGTCATAATAAATAAATGTTAATTACGAATAATAATAAGAAGGTTCTACCTAATGCGACTATTTTTTCCCATAGAAAAACACATTTTTCCCGCTGTATTATCCATAAACAATAAAGTATATAGACCTCTGAAGTTCGCCTACAAAAAAGCTGCCATTTTTGAGATCTGGTATCTTTTTCCTATGGGAAAATAACATGGGGATTTTGAATTATCGCACCTGTTAAACTGTCGTGGGCACAAAGACGTCTGAAATGCAGATGTCTTGAGCCAGCAGCCAGACCAACAGATACCTTGTCTAGCTGAATTACTGAAGCTAAGCAGGTGTGGGCCTGGTTCAGTACTTGGACGGGAGACCTCCTTGGAAAATTAGGTTGCTGCTTGAAGTGGTGTTGGTGGGTGGTCAGTACTCTTCCCTCTGGCCAAAAAAGATTGATCCCAATAGTGCAGTGACTGGGACACTGTACTGTAGGAGATGCCGTCCTTCGGATGAGACGTTTAACCGAGGTCCTGACTCACTGTGGTCATTAAAGATCCCATGGCATTTATAGCAAAGAGTAGGGGAGCCACTGTAATTGGCTCATTCACTCCCTCACTCTCCACCTCAAGCTGGTATGTGGTGAGAGTTCTGGCGCATAATGGCTGCCATGCATCACCCAGGTGGGTGCTACATTGGTGGTGGTTAGTGAGGTCCCCCCTTTCATGTGAAGCGCTTTGAGTGTTGAGAAAGGCGCTATATAAATGTAGCGTGTTGTTGTTTTGCTCAACACACTTTTGTCCTCTGTCTTTGAGTGAGTACTGTGATCTTTGGTACGTTAAGACGGCAAACTTAGATTTTTGCTACCCCAGAGCTAACTTGCAATGCAACTTGCCATAGGTAGTTAGATTCAATTAACACCTGGATCTTCTTATATGGGCGTTTTGGTTCTTTGTTGTAGAACCATACTTCAGAGGTCTATTATGCAGGCCCGGGGTGGGTAATCGGGAGAATCGGGAGAATTCTCGGGCCTCTTCACTTTTGGGCCGGTCGAGGAAAAAAATATTGACATTTGTCACGTTAGTCTATGTTCTCATAAAGTAGGCTATACACGTTCCGCATTCTGTGCATAACACCGTTGCCTCTGCATGTGTTGTAGCCTATGTCAGGGAGTTCTCCCCTCCCAAAAAGAGTTGGTTGGGTCCATATATCCCGTCTTTTCCAAAAAAATTCTCAGATAGCCTATACGGATAGCCGGGCCGGCCCTACAGTAGCCATAAGCGTCAGGAAGGATGGATGGCAGAAAGAGGCCAGGAGGGACTGAAACGGCCAGGTAGAATGCTGCTAAATGTGCCAAGCTTCCAGATTAGAGACAAAAGTGGCAACTAGCAAAGAGAGATAGCCTAATGATTATTAGCAATGTAATCATTGGGCTAATATTGGATGTTGTAGTGTTGTCAAGCTATTCGCAAGCAACATAGCGTATTAAATGACTTAAAATATTAGCCTTTTGTATCCGATTCATAGACTTTGCAGTATGCCAATAATGATAACAAAACTGAAGCTTGGTCTGTGTACAAATTGTAGCCTCTGAGCAGCAGATCAACCAGTCGATCACTGAAAATGATGGGCCTGAAATTAGTGATGAGGAGGCCATGAGCAGGAACAAGTAGAGAGGATAAATTAAAGTTATTTAATGTAAGAAAGAGCAATTATGCTACATGATAAACCTATATCCTTGTTTGCACAGAAGAGGGAAGTAAAGGAAAGGAGTAGGCCAAATCACCAATCAACAATATAGCCTATGCAAAAAACATGTAGCCTAAACATTAGTTCAATATGCCTCTTTGTGGAAGCGTGGGATAGGCTTCATTTTAAAGGCTTTCTTTCTTTCTTTCTTTCTTTTTGTTTTTGTTAACTTGTGGAATAGTGGAATATTTTTTGTTAACTTCTCAATTGAAGTGAATTATTATAGCCTATAACCTTTACACATTTGTTGAACCATGGTTCTAATAGAAACTACAGGGTAGTAAGAGCTGAAATGTTGCTTCATTTATCCAATTTCCACCACTATGGAAAACGTGGGCCAGTCTTGGGCCTGAAACTCCCGGGCTGAAAAGTGGCCCCACTCCGGCCCTGCTATTATGTAAATCCTTTCAGTTTGACGTCACTTCCTGGACTCGTCTGTCTCGTCTCTAAATTACTTAACTCCTACTGCAACCTTCCTCCAGCGGCGAGATCACAACACATGATTGGCACGATGGCTTCACAACAGACCACATGATTGGCTCAATGTATTCACATGTCGACGTTTGCCGCGGAAGGGGTGGGATATGTGTAGACAACTGCCATATTGGCGTTACAAACTAACTCCATGCATTTCTATGGAGGATTTTTTGAGTGCTGTGTCTCCTCATTAGAAAGTCTCTGCTAACGTTACACTAGGTTCCTCCTTTATCACAGCTGTCTACTTCCGTCCCTGACAGAGTCATTTTGATGATCTTTCTGTGTGGGACTGTATTGTAGATATTGATGGCATCACACACAACAGTTTCACTCAGATTCTTTATTTTTCAACTGTTTTTCACATAAAGCGCTGAAGATACACACAGATCAGAAACACATGAGCGAAACTTTAACAACAAAGCATATCTTGATTTTTTCTCTCTCTCTGTAAGCGTGTGTTTGTGTGTGGCTGCGTCTCTCTCTCTCTCTCTCTCTGTAAGCGTGTGTGTGTGTGCTGTGTATCTCTCTCTGTAAGCGTGTGTGTGTGGCCACGTCTCTCTCTCTCTCTCTCTCTCTGTAAGCGTGTGTGTGTGTGCTGTGTCTCTCTCTCTCTGTGTAAGCGTGTGTATGTGTGCTGTGTATCTCTCTCTGTAAGTGTGTGTGTGTGTGTGCTGCGTCTCTACTGGGCGCAGTCTCCCGTCTTGATGTCCTGGGTGACGGGTTCCTGGGTGCCCTGGGTGGCCTCACAGGTGACGGCTGGCGCCTTCCTCCACTGCTCCTGGGTGAGGGTGAGGCTGCTGCTCCAGCTGTAGAGGCCGTCCTTCTCCAGGAGCGCAGGGCTCTGGCTCCCCTCCCAGCGGCTGCTGCTCCCGGACACCTTCCAGCTCAGCCTCCAGTCCCAGGGGAAGCCCTTGGTGGCCAGGCACACCAGGGTGGCCTTCCCCTGCTGCAGCTCCACACTGGAGGGGGGAAGCAGCGTCAGGCTGGGACGCGTGTCAGCTGCAGAGGAGAGGAGGGGGAGGGAGGAGAGGAGAGGAGAGAGGGGGGGAGGAGAGGAGGAGAAAAGGAGGAGAGGGGGAAGAGGAGAGAAGACGGGAAGGGGAGAGGAGGAGAGGAAAAGGGGAGATGACAGGGAGGGAGGGAGGTTAGTGGGATCCAAGGAGTGATGATGATGATGAAGAACACCAAGTGGAGGGAGGTGCAGGTGGAGCCCATCAGGAGGCCTCTGTCCTCAACACAGTGGAGCAGCAGCTCTCTCCCTCTCTCTCTCTCCCCCCCCTCCCCTCTCTCTCTCTCTCTCTATCTCTCCCTCCCTCTTTCTCTGTCTCTCTCCTTCTCTCTCTCTCTGGGTTCAGCTGCAGCTCCTCCTCTGGGGGTCTGAACAGGACTCAACACACAGGCCTGCATTTGCATCCCACTCTCACTTCTCTTTACCCACTCAGCACAGCAGTGGAAACGCTTCAGTCATTTACATACTGAATCATAAGCTAAAGTTTTATTTATGATATCTAGAAAACATATCTGTCATCTCAGTCAATTACTGATTACTGATACTGATTATTGATAAATAATCTCTTGCCATATAAAAAAAAATACATAAATCAACTGAATTTTTCAATCCACCTGAATTAAACACAGCAAGCCCTTGAGAGCTTTATATGCCAATATACCAAGCAATATTTTAATCTACTGGTATTTTCATTTGCTAAATGAGTTTGTTATTTCACAAGCTATGAACAATAACTTCAAGATAAATATTCATATTTTTAAATAACATAACATCTGTCTGGATTTTTGAGACCGGCAGAATCAGTTTCAACTTTTAACTTTTAAACCAAATCTGACTTCTAATACCTTAATTTAGACAGGTCTGAAATGTATGGCCACATTTTTCTATCATTATTTGCAGTGAGTGTAATCAAAACTATATGGCAAGAAATGAGAGCACATGTTTACTGTAATGAACTCGACATGGTAAGAAAAAAATAAGTCTCCTTGCTGGTACACAGAATAAAAGTGAAGTTTTTAACAGGGCGTGTATGCCACATATGTATTATATGCAACATACAGTGGCACACTATGACTAACTAAGTACATTGCAAATGCCAGGCGGCCAAATTAGTTGTTAAATCTCAAGAGCCTTACCTGCTGAGATAGCAGAGACAAATATTCTGGATAGTTTTGAAACAAAATTAAATATTTTAAACTTTTTTTCATATATGTGATAACCTTTCTGTTTTATCAATCTGGATATGCATATTGTTTCAAAAGAGCACTTGGGCTGAGCAAGGCTTTCAAAAATATCCATTAAATCAGCAGATAGATATAAGCAAATACAAAATGCTATCATGTCATTGGACATTTTACCCCACAATGTGTTCCTACAATGAAATAATACAATTGCTACTTACTTCCAACAGCCAGTCTGGTTCCCCCACCAAAAGTCCACCACAGTGATACAGACTCATTAAGCAGCCGTACAAAAACCTCCTGCACACTCCAGTAGTCTCCAGTACACAGACAAGACATGCTTTACATTTCTTTTTGTTTACATGGAAGAATGTTATTAATTATATACATTTAATTTATTTTGAAATGTTATTTTGAAAATCAATATACACTATGTTTATTTAATTTCAATACATGAGTCATATATTTATATTTTAGTCAGTAAAATACACCAGGTATATTCATAGCTCAACATTATTTTCTAATGATTTAAATACATGTATTGTTCATTCTTTCAAACACAGTGAAGAAAGAAAATGAATTTAAGATATTCATAGTTTTACAATTTAATGCCAAACCTTAAAAAGGCCTTGTTATGTATGTAAAGCTAAACTAAAGAAAGTTGAATGTAGAATGTAAAGTAAAGAAGAATGTTATTAATTATGTACATTTGATTTATTTTGAAATGCATGAGTTTTAAATCAATATACACTAGATGTATTTAATGTCAATGCATAACTAGTATAGTTACAATTTAGTCAGTAATGGATTACATGCTTGTTCATAGCACCACAATATTTGTGTGCTGTTCATTCTTACAAAAACAAACATGACCAATGAAAATTGAAAAAGGAAAGAATAATTTAAGATACATTCACACATTTTGTTATGTCTTCTGAAATGAATACAATTTCATCCCAAAGGCCTCATGGGTCAAATCACTCATCAAACTACATTTATACTCCAGCACATCAAAACACTGCAGATAAATGTAGCTGCTAATCAGGAATCTGCGGTTCCCCCAGAAGCTCCCATGAGATTCTGTAAATGACCAACCCATATTATGACCAATCAACAGTACCTGTGTGTGTGTGTTTGGGAAAAACCTGAGGGAAAGGAGGTGCTCTGTGTGTGTGTGTGAGAGAGAGTTTTGCATAGAAACGACACACACCTTGCAGCTCCATCTACTTTAATAGTCGCTGAGGGGATCAGAGCACTTCAGGGCTTCACTGATCAAGATCCACAAAGATGATTTCTCCCACTCTGATGCTGCTAGCTGTGGGACTCATGGCTCAGGGTGAGACACTTATGTTATATGTTGTAATTTCAGATATATGTATTTTTTTTATTTTGTTCAAATAATTTACTCAACCTTTGTCAACAGTGTCATCGGCTGATATAATTCTGACTCAGACTCCCACTTCAAAGTCTGTCCAGCCTGGAGAAACCGTCTCTATCAGCTGCTCTGCCAGTCAGAGTGTTTACGACAATCTCCACTGGTACTCCCAGAAACCTGGAGAAGCTCCTAAACTCCTGATCTACACGGCAACAACTCGTCAGTCTGGTGTTCCAGCTCGGTTCAGTGGGAGTGGGTCGGGTGCACCGTACACACAGTACACACTGACCATTACAGGAGTCCAGCCTGAAGATGCAGCAGATTACTACTGTCAGCAGGGTTACTCAGCTCCGTTCACACAGTGTTAGAGCGCCGTACAAAAACCTCCCTCAGCTGGAGAGGATCAGAGGCCTCAGCAGACTGATATGAGAACAGGTGCAGAGCTGCTACAGATGACTGAACTCAGCTCATGTAAAAATAGATCTCACACTTCCTCTGATTCACAGACAATGTTACTCTCTTCTCCCATTATATCCACAAATAGGATGAATACATCAGACCCAGTCTTAACCGCAGTCCTGTAGAATAGTCTGAGTTGGTGTCTGGATACAGCCAGATTTACTGAACATCAGGAAATTCAAAAAGTGGTTTGTCTTCAATTCTTTCCATAATTGCATCGTAAAAATCATTAATAAGGTCAACTGTGGACGATTTGATGGTCTTGAAAAACTCTCATTAGGGCAACAATATGAAACCTATATGGTTTATACGGAGCTGATCAATGAGATATGTTCATATCCAACTAAAATACAGATGCACAAATGGTATTTTCTGATGACGCACAAACATGCATATCTGTTTTCTGCATCTTGTAGAGAAAACTAACCATCATGCCCCTTCATACTGTGTGGGACATGAGTAAGTACTGATGATGTCACACAAACAGTTTCATTTGGATTCTTTATTTTTTAGCAGTTTCTCACATAAAGCACTAAACACACAGACACATCAGAAAGACATGAGTGAAAATGAAAGGACAAAGCATATCTTGCATTTTTTAAAGCAACACTTTTCACTGTATCTGTTTGTATGTTCTACTGGGCGCAGTCTCCTGTCTTGATGTCCTGGGTGACGGGTTCCTGGGTGCCCTGGGTGGCCTCACAGGTGACGGCTGGCGCCTTCCTCCACTGCTCCTGGGTGAGGGTGAGGCTGCTGCTCCAGCTGTAGATGGACACCCAACTCCCCTCACCAAATCCGTTGTAGCTTGGAGAGTATTGGTCTGAAATACAAAAACATGCAAGGTGTCTCCAGACTAATATGGGCAAACATGGTCATTTGTTGTTTTTTTTTCATTTTGATACCACAGTGCATGGGATTCTGGATACCTGATACCTAGACTGTGTCCAATATAAGTACTGCATTATCATATAGATACATCAATAATGGATACAACATTTCACATGGAGGAGATAGACACTACAGTGAGTCATTCTTTCTATTGAGTAATTAGATTGCTCAGTCTATATGTAGGATCTTTCTGTAGGGCAGAGAGCAGCTCCACTCCAGACTGATGGAGTCTGTTGTATCTTAGGTTCAGCTCTCTCAGACTGGAGGGGTTTGATCTGAGAGCTGAAGCTAGAGATGAACAGCTCCTCATGCTGAGGTCACATTTCCGCAGACTGAGGGAATAAAATGTTTAAACAACACAATGAGTGAGTAACCCATGGTACCTGATAAAGATTTGCGTAGGAAGGGCACACACACACATTTCTTCTTTTGGCTGACACATTTACTCATGTATTATTATTTAATTATTGTTTGGACAAAAGCATCTATCAACATAAACACACACACACATCATAGATCTGGAAACAATGGTCAAGTTTTCATTGCAGAGCTTCAGTTTGAGATAGAGGAGTTGTTTATCTCCTTCTGTCTTATTGGGCTTGTGTGTTGAGTTTTGACACAATGAGCCAAATTCTACAAAAAGCATGTAAGCTGTTGAAAAAAGAAAACTGTAATATCCTTACCATGGGCAGGAATTCTATAATGGACGATGAAATATGGTTCACCCCTAACACACACTTCCAGTCACCCACACAGGTACAAAGACACAAACAATGCTTACTGTAGTTCCTCCAGTCTGCAGTTTAGATGCTCCAGACCAGCAGAAAGCTAGCCTAGAAATCTAGACGCGCCCCTAGCGCCTACGGCTAGTCTAGCAACCAGGGGGTCAAGAGCGTGCAGATTAGCTTCGGCATGTTAGCATACGCCATTTTCAAATATAGCGCTGCATGGAGCGTTTGGAACCAGCTCCATGCACGAAAATCCGCGTTGGGCACGAGCTCTCATGCGCGTACATGTTGGTGGGCGGGTACCTATCCGGCGGCTACAGCCAAACGTTATTCAGTGCGTATTTCTTGAGGATCCTATGAGAAGACGTGCATATTATGGTTGTTTATCCATCATATGACAAATAAACAAATAAAGAAAATTGTATTGATCTTGTTTCATTGTTGTTTGTCCCAAACAAACATAGCCTAAACATGATTAAAAACAATAAATTACACAACAGCGGCATAAAGCCCTTGTCTCGTTACACCATGGGTCTCCAACACGTTGCTCTCAACCTATAGCCGCCCCCTTTGGAGCTTGCCAGAGGCTGAAGCACTAGGCTACTACATTTAAACACAATTATTGGCACGAGGCATTCCAGCCTACGAATTTAATAAAAAGTAAACCATGCATAATTTAAAAAAAAAACTAAATTTAGGCTACTTCGCTATGCAATAAGGTTTCCATTAGAGCACAGCGCACGTTCAATGAATGAAGGAAAGGCCTTGTCTCGCAATAAACAGCTGGAAATCCCAACACTTTTTCAACTACACGAAACTTTACAGTAATCATCAAATACCCTCTAGATTTAAATGCCCATCAGTCTCAACATTTAACTATATAATAAAAGTCAAAAAGTAAATTAAATCCCATACCAAAACCGAAAATCGTCTGCGTTTGATAGCCTGGTATGCCGCTCCAAACAAAACGCATGTTTCACAATAACGTACAATGTAAGAAATAAAGGTCTGCCTCGAATAAGCCTACCTCAAATAAATACCTGTGCTTTGCAGCCTAAGTAAATAGCAGACCCTGGACATAATTTAGGATTTACGGAAAGTATGCAAGTATGGCCGTCTACTGTGCCTCTGACACCGCTGCCTCATTTGGATGGTAACTCCACAGGTGAGCGCGAAGATTGGATGTCGTGGATGCGTAAGTAAACGTTTTTTTGCTGAGTCAACAGACATACAGTAGACTGTAAAAATGCGCTACATTTGGCACTAAAAAATGAATAGTTTATTTATAGTTCGACTACGGATATTTCACGTAATGTTCGAATGCATATTTGCAGCAGGACAGCAGGCAGACCACTCTTAGTTAGAGCCGCTGTGTTATCCAATGAAATTAAGTTGCGCTTCAGGGCGACTCGGACTCCATGCGCGTTCCTGAGCAACTTTTTCTTCTTCTTGTTATGAGGCAAGGACTTTATGTGCATTATCGCCACCCTCTTACTGGAGGACAACTCTCTTTTTACAGAATATCCAATAAAAATCGACGTTGGTCCATGCGTCATTTCCAGCTTTGTAACTTGGCACATGATCAGAGCCGACTGGCGCTGGATCCGAACCCGTGTTCAAGATGGCGTTGACTATGAATTGGCCGGATTTACTAGCCTAGCCTCCACCATTTATTTGTATGGAGGGTGGGACTTAGTCACTCTCTCCAGTTATATATATAATACCTCCATGCTAGCAACTCTCCGTTGGCTTGTGAGCTCCAGAAATCGAAACTCAATCAGGCCAATGAAATCGTGTATAGAGTCGTTAGGTGGGCTTAACATAATGATTGATGGCAGAGTTGCAACAGTTTGGCTTGAATTCCCTGCTACTTGAAAACAAATAAGATGGATGTTGCTGTTGGCGAACAGTGTGACATTTATTAAGTTGGCAAACGTTTGAACTAGCCAACTAGCTCCGCTGGTGGGAAACGCATGAGACTCATAGCGCTGCCGCTGTCCTATTGCGTGCAGAGGGAATTTGAAAGACAACTGATTATCCCGCCCCTCGGACTGAGCACTGCGAACGGTGAGTGCCCAGACCTACATTTGAATGTGAGTCTGGCTCGTCAGACCAGCAGAAAGCAGCTCCACTCCACTCCACACTGAATCTCCCAGCTTATTGTCACTCAGGTCCAGATATGTCAGACTGGAAGAGTTTGAGCTTATAACTGAAGATAAAGCAGCACAGCTCTTCACTGTGATGTTAGTGCCCCTCAGCCTGTGGGAAACACACACATGCACGCACGCACGCACACACACACACACACGCACGCACGCATGCACACGCACACGCACACACACGCACACACGCACATATACAGCATGAGAGCATTCTGTGACCTCTAAATATCACATCATAAGCATTTGTTTTTGTTTGTTTTGAGAAGCTGGTGTTGTACATCACGTGACACAATTGATTATTTACAGACCCTTTCTTTATAGGGGACATATTATGAACATTTCACTTTTCAAGTGCTTTTACGTTTATATTTGAGTATCTTACTTTTTACTTATTTTTTACAGTCTATGGTATCTTATGCAAAACCCAGCTGTTTGTTTATAGGCTGCATGGGCGTAGGTTTAGGGTGGGACGCTAGTGACTAGTCCCAATCAAAATTTTGAGATGATAAAATTGTCCCCACCAATATTTTAGCGAACTCCTTTGTGCTATTTGGACTATTCGACGACAGGACGACAGTCAAAGAAACACTTCTTCATTTGATTGGCTGAAACCGAAGGGGGTTTATCTGACACACACAACAGCGTCAAAGCATAGCCTAGGCCTACTTTGTAGTGACACTATCAGAAAAGCGAGCGAGTGTGTAGCCTATGCCAAGTTATCGAGCGAGTGAGTGTGTATGCTAAATTATCAGGGATGTCTACCAATACATAACCCAAAAAAGGCCAGTGTAAAACATTGTAATATTCCCTTTGCCCTTCAGCATGCACATTTTGCCCCTTTTTGCTCTTTGTAGATCAGCTATGCCACCAAAGAAGAAAAGGAACATTCGAAGTTTTATTATGCAGCAGGGCTTGAAAACGAAATTATTTTTCAAACGTTCCGTTCCGAACGGTTCAGGTAGGCCTATGTTTAACGTTTTCGTTCTTGCATGCGTTCCGCCACCAACATATCGGTCCTGAACCGGTTCGGAACGCAAAATATCGTTCGTTCTTAAAGTTCCGGCAGTGTTTGGCGGGCCTATCAAGTCTATTTTTGTGGACTTTACCTTAGAATAGACATACTCATTATTTCCTCTTGATTTAGCCTATATCGTAGCTATGCCCAAAAATAATAAATCACAGGCGGCATCCAAAAACATTCAGATGGGCTATCCATCGCCTACAGACTTACTATAGGCCTAACCTATGCCTATAAATAATTTCTTATCAAAAATATTTCTGGATACGTGCTAAACTCCTTACCTGGTTGTAGCCTAAGTTTTATCCATATGGAGATCTTCAAAGGCTTGCGCTAATTCCAACCCTGTTTATAAACGAACCTGTCTGTTGCTGACAAGGCCTATCTCAAATTTCCTGTTTAACTCTTCTACATAGAATAGGCTATAATTGCGCAAACATTTCAAATCCCGACTTTAAAACGACAAAGCGTGGACAGGCAAAATAGGCTATTACGCATAGGCTACAAACAATTTCCAAATCAGTTTCAGTAGCCTACGCTACGAGCTGGCCTAAGATCCGAAGTGGCAGACGGATAGGTTACATTACAACAGTAAGACAAAATATACACATTTGGACCAAAGGTCCATTTATGGGTTTTTTTTTTTTCAAACTGCAGAAATCAAATTATTAGGCTGTTCGCCTACAGTAGTTGGCTACATAGCGGCTTGTTATCTCACATTAACAGTGTAGATGCGGGCTTGTTTTTCGCACAACCGGAAATAATCTCCCTGACATAGGATATGCTTTTGCGAAATTTTATAAAATATATAGAGAACGAAAAAAACCCCCGTTATTAACCGGTTTTGTGGATTTCAGAATAACGTTTCTGTTCCGGAACAGTTAAAAGACCATTTTGTTTTCGTTTCCGTTTCCGCTCCTCGTAAAAAATTCCGTAAAATTCCGTTCGTTTTCGGTTTTCGTTTTCGTTCCTTGAACCGGTTCGGAGCCCTGTTATGCAGAGTCTAAGTAGGCAAAGTAAGACTGTGGCAACTGGTGACAAGGCTTTCAAATGCGGATTTTACTAAGGAAAATAGCATTAACTGGATATTGTCACAGCGAAACCTATCTTCTGTAATCTTTCAACCAAGGAGTCATGTTGAATAAGGATGTGCCGCACGGACAGTCGCAATAGAAGTCACCATGTCACTGACTGTTAGGCTACCAATCTTGCAGTCGCAATAGACATTTTCAAAGTCAAAGTCAAAGTCAAAGTCAGCTTTATTGTCAATTTCTTCACATGTTCCAGACATACAAAGAGATCGAAATTACGTTTCTCACTATCCCACGGTTAAGACAAGACATATTTTTCCAATTTAAGTCCACAGACAAACATAACATTCAAGTAAACAAAAAAGTAAGTAAATAAGTAAATAAGAGGGCACATATAATAATGAAAAAAATAAGAGCAGCAAAATTTGGTTGAAATTGTGCATAGACAGTCAATAAAATACTAGTGCAAAGTCAGGCCAATAAAAGGCTTGGGTAGTTCTGTTTGACCTAAGTAATAAAGAAAGTGGCATAGTGGTGCAAGTTATGTAAGAGCAGCAGAAGTGTTGTGTTTTCAGGACAACAACACCAAGTTGTAAAGTGTACAAGTGTGCAAGTGTCAGTGGAGTGCAAGTGCAAGTGGAGTAGTGCAGGCGGCCATTGTGGGTCCAATGTCCAGGATGTTATGTAGCTGAGGGTGGAGGGGGGAGAGGAGGGAGAGAGTTCAGCATCCTTACAGCTTGGTGTATGAAGCTGTTGGTGAGTCTGGTAGGGCGGGAGCGCAGGCTTCTGTACCTCTTCCCAGAGGGCAGTAGATCAAACAGATTGTGAGCGGGGTGACTTGCATCACTCACAATTTTGGTCGCCTTGCGGGTGAGGTGGGTGGTGTAAATGTCCTTCAGGGAGGGGAGTGAAGCACCAATGATCCTTCCTGTTCCTATATTCTGTTTATGTAGGCTAACGTATTTGTGAATGTAGCCTGCACAGTGCAAATAAATAAAAGATAAACTATGGTGCGTTTCCTTACTCATAGAAATGAACATTGCTATCTCCTTTTATGATCTCATTCAAGAAAGATTTTCTTTGACTTGTCCGTTTTTTGAACATTTATTTTATCTAATGACATAGCAAACATGATGAATTGAATCCACATATCCTTGCACTATGCGAAACTATTCTCCACTAGCCTAAAAGTGAGTCTGAAAGCTAATTGCTTTCACGTTCTCCTTAAAGTGGCAGGCACACAATTAGACTTGCACACAACAAATGTGATGATATTGAAGACAAGTGTAGACTAATAATTTAAATATCAATATGATGTATTCAATTTACCAAATATGTTTAGCTATTAGTAATTATGCAGATCATAAAATGTTTTAAATAATTAATAATTTACAGTATATAAAGTTTATATGAATTCCAAAATATGAAATGAAACCTATGACAACCATCACTTTCTGTGTGTGTGTGTGTATGTGTGTGTGTGTGTGGAGGGTCAATCAAATTCTATGATTGCCACTGATGTGAATGATCACACAATATTCAATATTTCTGATGGCGTCAAGGTGTTGGGGGCCTCCAAACCAAATCAAATTTTTAAAAAATCCCAAAGGTATCGAAATCGAGATTCTTTACTTGGTATTGGTATTGAAACAATACTGTTGGTATCGTGACAGCAGGAGTTGGGAATGTATCCCCACCAAAGCTGAGACCAAACCTACGCCCTTGATAGGCTGCATAGGTCTGGAAACGTGATTTAGTGAGCTGTTCAGACTCACTGGCCAAAATGACTGCATAAACTGAATAGATTTGTAACATACAAACAATGGGAAAAACTTAACAAAATCAACAACAGAACTGTGAACAGTTGAAGGTTTCTACCCCCCATGCACATCTCAGTACATACCAACATGAACCCGGTTATTTTTAAATATGAGAAAGTCTTTTGAACTTTCATTCACATGCAAACTCAATTTCTGGGTCACTGAAAACAGTTATTGTTAAATTACTGAATAACCGGCCAAAGTGAAGGTATTCAGCCATTTCCGTGTTCGTATGACAGGAAAAACTGAGTTTTGGGCTTCTTTTCTTTTTTTTTAAATGTCCAGGTCAGGTCTTGGCCAATGTTGCCATCTGTTTGATTGACAGGTTCTTGACAGCCTTTCCGAAGTGTTTTTACATATTCGGAAAAATGAGGAAAAATATCCAGAATTAAAAATACCCGGGTTTGTGGGAACAAGGCCCCAAATGTCCTTTTATGCATTGCACCCTGCAACCAGCTCTGAACTTACCCCAGCTCCCTCAGTTTAGAGTTTGGACATTTAAGGCCAGTAGAAAAGACCTCCACTCCTAAATCTCCGAGGGGATTATAACTCAGGTCCAGCTCTGTCAAACTGGAAGACTTTGAGCTAAGAGCTGAAGATAAAGCTGGACAGCTCTTCTCTGTGAGGTGGCTCCATCTTAGGCTATGAAACACACACACACACACACACACACACACACACAAACACACACACACACACACTTACATTTATTATTTTGGCTGGCACATTTACTCACGTATTATTATTGAATTATTGTTTGGACAAAAGCATCTATCAAGTAGTATAAATATCAACACATACACACACACACACACACACACACACACACACACACAAATAAACTGGCAGACTCACTCTAGTTTCTCCATTCTACAGTTTGGATGCTTCAGACCAGTAGAAAGCAGCTCAACTCCTGAATCTCCCAGATTGTTTTCACTCAGGCCCAGCTGCCTCAGACTGGAAGAGTTTGAGCTTATAACTGAAGATAAAGCTGCACAGCTCTTCATTGTGAGATGACTATGTCTCAGCCTGTGTGAAACACATACCCAAAGTAAAATAAACAATAAACGGTTATATTTCAACAATAAACTCGAATCTGTAGGTTCCAGTGATTTTAGAACAGCTAAGAGGCGTTTACTTTTCTAAAAAGAGTCAAGTCACTTTCATTTATATAGCGCATTTTTGGATAAAATCACATTTCTTTTTGTTAACATGGAAGAATCTTAATTATGTACATAAGATTTATTTTCAAATGTTATTTTGAAAATCAATATACACTATGTTTATTTAATTTCAATACATGAGTCATATATTTATATTTTAGTCAGTAAAATACCTCATGTATATAGCTCAACATTATTTTCTAATTATTTAAATACATGTATTGTTCATTCTTTCAAATACAAATGTGAAGAAAGAAAATTAATTTAAGATATTCATAGTTTTACAATTTAATGCCAAACCTTAAAAAGGGCCTTGCTATGTATGTAAAGCTAAACTAAAGAAAGTAGAATGTAAAGTAAAGAAAAATATGATTAATTATGCACATTTGATTTATTTTGAAATGCATGATTTTTAAATCAATATACACTAGATGTACAGTATTTAATGTCAATGCATAACTAGTATAGTTACAATTTAGTCAGTAGCTAGCCTGGCTAGCGCCACCACTTCTCAATGAGACGTGGTCTGGGAACCAAACGTTAATTTTCTCGTATTTGAAAAAAATGCCCAGATCCGTTTATTGGGTGCCACAGATGTCTATCAAATGCGTCTGTGCATAGCCAGAGACTTTCTAATGTGGAGACACAGCACTCAAAAAATACTCTATAGAAATGCATGGGGCTAGTTTGTCACGCCAATATGGCCGTTGTCTACACATATCCCACCCCTTCCTCTGCAAAACGTCGACATGTGAATACATTGAGCCAATCATATGGTGTGTTGTGAAGACATCGTGCCAATCATGTGTTGTGATCTTGCCGCTGGAGCAAGATTGGTGTCGTGAAGCCTTGCGCACGCGCAGTTCGACCCAAAGACTGTGCCCGATGAATGTCCATAAAACGTTGGTATATGGCCGCCGAGTGGAGGGACTTGCCTAAAAGAACTTTGGCATAGCTCATCATCGTCTTGCTTTCCCCCTTGTTCTGTGATTGGTCCCCTCAGACATGTGGACTCGAGTCACATGACTTGGACTCGAGTCAGACTCGAGTCATGATTTTAATGACTTCAGACTCGACTTGATAAAATTCGGCATGACTTGCGACTCGACTTGGACTTGAATACTATTCACTCTAGACTTGACTCGGACTTTGCCTCTTTAACTTGTAATGACTTGACAGGTCTCGAGTCAAAAAATGAATTTCCTGATCGTGGACCAGTCACCCCAGAGATGCTTTCAACTCGCAACGAAAAAAACAAAATACACATAGTGGACACAAACACGCACTGTGTGTAGGGCACCAAGAGACAGAGGAAGGACCAATAATAAATAAATATTAGCTTTACTGCAAACTGATTTGCATTTTTGTTAGAGAACGTTTACAATGTCAAAATGTATCAACAGCATGTTACATAACGATGATCCAACTTGAACGTATGCTAGCGGCCTACTCCATTTCATTGAGAACGCGTCTCAGCGCGCACAAAAGGGAGAGAAACGTGGGCCTATGAAGGGAAATCATGAAGGAAACAAAGACGAGATTAGAGGAAATTGCGGATTTATCCGGTACTCACTACTGTTTTAAACTGTGAGAGCCAGGGAACTTTGACAGGCTGCAAATGGACAAGAATATGAAGAGTTGTCTTTGCTTTTGTGTAATGGAACTGGTGAGTCTTGAAGTCTTCAATAATTCGTTTACATGAAGCACATGATATTATGCCGATTGAAACGCATTCCACGTAGCTAGGTGGCTACTGGCTATACCAGGCTCATAATTCACTTTTAATTGCAAACAGAAAATGTCTAGCAAGCATCATGTCATTACATCCTTTTATTTCCAAAGGAATGAAAGCTGTTTGTGCCAACTTAATATCATGCGTATCATTGTTAATATCGTGCTATACATGTGGCACAAACAATGTTAGAGTTTGTGGACTAGCCATAGCTATATTTGAATGGAGCTGGTAAAAAAACATCATTAGGAGAACGTGTGGACAGTGGCACACAATGGGCTTAAAGTGACAGTGCACCTTTTACAAATGAGTTAAACAGCATCACATGTATAGTATTTAAGAAATAAATACTTTAAAACAAAATTACTTTGTCATTATCCTTTAAATAAATAGAAGTGTTTTACTTTTACCTTTGTGGTTACTCAGTAATATTGTGATTTATGCTGTATTTAATATGCCATATAAGAAGCTTTAGTCTTTAGTGAGAAAATTTACTTTTTAATCGCAATTAATATAGAAAAAATATGAGATTAATTAGTTCTTTTTTTAATCGTTTGACAGCCCTAATAAAAACGTAAAATATTTAACCGCAGCAATTTACTAATGTAGCCTATGTGACGATTCTTCTCGTCACCATTTATTGTAATCATTAACCATGACCTTGGCTTCCCTTATGAGTCGCCACTGGCAGACAGCCTAATAAATTGATTGCAGGCAAATCTGTGGCCTAGCACAGTGAAATGCAATCAGTCAAATTATTACTCATCCTTACAGTGGACACCGCAATTTGGAAAAACAATATATATTTGCTGCTATGAGTGTCTTGTAGCTATCCGTTTCGTACAGATTACTCAGGTATGCTCATGCGTATATTACACAGGTATGCGCATGCATATATCGTAAATGATTTCAAGACAAAACCATTGAACATATTTTAATCTGTATTTATAAAAAAAATGACTGTAGATTAGATTGATGTGTTAAAATTATGATCGATAGTCTAATAATGACATTATTAAGTGAAGAGTACCTGATGACTTGTTCAGGACTTGAAAAAGATTGGGACTTGGACTTGGACTCGACTTGGCTTTGAGGTGACTTGGACTTAGACTCGACTTGCCCTTCTCTGTATTTACTTGGGACTTGACTTGGACTTGACTGCTTAGACTTGAGACTTACTTGTGACTTGCCAAACAGTGACTTGGTCCCACCTCTGGGACCAAGACAGGCAGGAAGTACAGGGCACTTTGCATTGCCAAGACAAGCCTGAATGCACACAGACTCTTTAAAGCAAACTGGAGCCCTAACTGAACACGCTAACATGAGTGAAGGAGAAACCATGACTTTAGCTAATGTCGTCATCATTGCTCTCGCTTGCTGCATCAAAGGTGAGATCAGTTGAAGTGATACTGTTGAAATGTTCCGTTGGATGTCAATATAATATTCACGTAGACGTAACAAATCTGTATCTCATATTTCTGTACATGTTTTGCAGCATCGGCAGGACAGGTGACCGTCACTCAAAGTCCAAATCTATCCATTTTACCAGGAAAAACTGTCTCAATAAACTGCAACTTTGACAAAGCCGTCTATCATGACTGTGGACCCAGTGGTGTGTCTTATGACTGTCTAGCCTGGTACTTACAGAAGCCTGGAGAAACTCCTAAGCTACTGATCCTTTGGGTTAGTCATCGCGCTTCTGGTACCTCAGATCGCTTCAGTGGTGCTGGATCCAAGACTGGCTTCACTCTGACGATCAGTAATGTCCAACCTGAAGATGCAGGAGATTACTACTGCCAGAGTTATCATAGTGGTGGGGTGTTCACACAGTGATACAGGGCCGTACAAAAACCTCCTTCATGCCACACTGATCAGCCACAGCAGGGATAGCAGAGGTGGGGGCAGGGGCTACAGTATCAGAAGTCACTGTAGTCTTCATCATAACACTAAAGTCCACCCAATCAGACACAGGAAGTAACTGTACTCGAGATTCAGCTTAATCCTACTACAATCAATATTGAATTCCTCTCCAGTTTTATACAAATCACTTTTACATTGCTATCTATAGTTATTTTGTCCTAATTGCTCTTGAATATTCTATCCAATCTGTTATTGCCTAAGTGAGTCAAAGTTTGAAGTAAGAAGTAAGTAAGATGAAGTATATGAAGTAAGAAGTATAAATATTATGATATTTGCTTCACTGAACAAAGTCACAGCAGGATGACACAGGAGTAGCTCAACTTTGAGTTTGTCATGTGTGATGGCAGAGTTCATGAGTTCATCAACCTCAAACCATTTTTTGTAATTATGTCATAAGGACTGAATCCTTTGAAATTATTTGAAGAATAGAAAACACGAACACATTTTAAAAATTCATAAAAATAATGTTAAATCCATTGAAATAGTTTATAAGTTAAACAAAGGAATATTCCAAACAATAATAAAATGATGATCAAGTGTCTTTATTTTCTTTCTGTATTTCACAAACACAATATAAGAGAAAATATAAAAAATATGAAGCATATCACTATAACATATAATGTGTGTGTGTGTGTGTGTGTATGATTTTCTCTCTGTTTGTAAGCGTGTGTCTGTGTGCACACATGTTTCTTTCTCTCTCTCAGTAAGTGTGTGTTTCTGGCTGTCTCTCTCTCTCTGTAAGCATGTGCGTAAGCGTGTGTGTGTGTGTGCGTCTCTACTGGGCGCAGTCTCCCGTCTTGATGTCCTGGGTGACGGGTTCCTGGGTGCCCTGGGTGGCCTCACAGGTGACGGCTGGCGCCTTCCTCCACTGCTCCTGGGTGAGGGTGAGGCTGCTGCTCCAGCTGTAGAGGCCGTCCTTCTCCAGGAGCGCAGGGCTCTGGCTCCCCTCCCAGCGGCTGCTGCTCCCGGACACCTTCCAGCTCAGCCTCCAGTCCCAGGGGAAGCCCTTGGTGGCCAGGCACACCAGGGTGGCCTTCCCCTGCTGCAGCTCCACACTGGAGGGGGGAAGCAGCGTCAGGCTGGGACGCGCGTCAGCTGCAGAGGAGAGGGGGAGAGAAGGAGGAGAGGAGGAGAGGGGGAGGAGGGCAGAGAGGAGGGGAGGAGGAGAGAGGGGGAGGGGAGAGAGGGAGGAGAGAAGACGGGAAGGGGAGAGGAGGAGAGGAGAAGAGGGGGGAAGAGAAGAGGAGAGAAGATGGGAGGGGAGAGGAGGAGAGAAAGAGGAGAGGGGGAAGAGGAGAGAAGACGGGAAGGGGAGAGGAGGAGAGGAAAAGGGGAGATGACAGGGAGGGAGGGAGGTTAGTGGGATCCAAGGAGTGATGATGATGATGAAGAACACCAAGTGGAGGGAGGTGCAGGTGGATCCCCTCAGGAGGCCTCTTGTCCTCAACACAGTGGAGCAACAGCAGCTCTCTGTCTCCCTCTCTCTCTCTCTCTCCCTCTCTGTCTCTCCCTCTCCCACTCCCCCCCTCCCCCCCCTCTCTCCCTCTCTCTCTTCCTCCCTCTCTCTCTCTCTCTCTCCCTCTCTCTCTCTCTCTCTCTCTCTCTCTCTCTGTCTCTCTCTCTTCTCTCTCTCTCTGGGTTCAGCTGCAGCTCCTCCTCTGGGGGTCTGAACAGGACTCAACACACAGGCCTGCATTTGCATCCCACTCTCACTTCTCTTTACCCACTCAGCACAGCAGTGGAAACGCTTCAGTCATTTACATACTGAAACATAAGCTAAAGTTTTATTTATGATATCTAGAAAACATATCTGTCATCTCAGTCAATTACTGATTACTGATACTGATTACTGATTACTGATAAATAATCTCTTGCCATAGAAAAAAAAAATTCTACATCAATCAACTGAATTTTTCAATCAGCCTGAATTAAACACAGCAAGCCCTTGAGCGCTTTATATGCCAAAATACCAACTACTGTTTTAATCTACTGATATTTTCATTTGCTAAATGTGTTTGTTATTTCACAAGCTATGAACAATAACTTCAAGGCAAATATTCATATGTTTAAATAACATAACATCTGTCTGTGGATTTCTAAGACCAGCACAATCAGTTTCAACTTTTAACTTTTAATCCAAATCTGACTTCTAATACCTTAATTTAGACAGGTCTGAAATGTATGGCCACATTTTTCTAACATTATTTGCAGTGAGTGTAATCAAAACTATATGGCAAGAAATATGAACATATTTACTGTAATGAACTCGACATGGTAAGAACAAAATAAGTCTCCTTGCTGGTACACAGAAAGGGAAGTTTTTAACAGGGCATGTATGCCACATATGTATTATATGCAACATACAGTGGCACACTATGACTAAGTATATTGCAAATGCCAGGCGGCCAAATTAGTTGTTAAATCTCAAGAGCCTAACCTGCTGAGATAGCAAAGACAAATATTCTGGATAGTTATGAAACAAAATATTTATTTACAAAATATATATTTTAAACATTTTTTCATATATGTCATAACTCTGTTTTATCAATCTGGATATGCATATTGTTTGTGCTGGGGCTGAGCAAGGCTTTCAAAAATATCCGTTAAATCAGCAGATAGATACAAAATGCTATCATGTCATTGGACATTTTACCCCATAATGTTTTCCTACAATGAAGTAATAAAATTGCTACTTACTTCCAACAGCCAGTCTGGTTCCTCCACCAAAAGTGTATCACAGTGATACAGACTCATTAAGCAGCCGTACAAAAACCTCCTGCACACTCCAGTAGTCTCCAGTACACAGACAAGACATGCTTTACATTTCATTTTGTTTACATGGAAGAATCTTAATTATGTACAGTTTCTTTATTTTGAAATGTTATTTTGAAAATCAATATACAGTATGTTTATTTAATTTCAATACATGAGTTATATTTTTATATTTTAGTCAGTAAAATATCCCATGTATATTCATAGCTCAACATTATTTTCTAATTATTTAAATACATGTATTGTTCATTCTTTCAAACTCAAATGTGAAGAAAGAAAATTTATTTAAGATATTCACAGTTTTACAATTTAATGCCAAACCTTAAAAAAGGCCTTGTTACGTATATAAAGCTAAAGTAAAGGAAGTAGAATGTAAAGTAAAGAAGAATGTTATTAATTATGTACATTTGATTTATTTTGAAATGCATGATTTTTAAATCAATATACACTAGATGTATTTAATGTCAATGCATAACTAGTATAGTTACAATTTAGTCAGTAATGGATTACATGCTTGTTCATAGCACCACAATATTTGTGTGCTGTTCATTCTTACAAAAACAAACATGACCAATGAAAATTGAAAAAGGAAAGAATGATTTAAGATACAGTCACACATTTTTTATGTCTTCTGAAATGAATACAATTTCATCCCAAAGGCCTCATGGGTCAAATCACTCATCAAACTACATTTATACTCCAGCACATCAAAACACTGCAGATAAATGTAGCTGCTAATCAGGAATCTGCGGTTCCCCCAGAAGCTCCCATGAGCTTCTGTAAATGACCAACCCATATTATGACCAATCAACAGTACCTGTGTGTGTGTTTGTTTGGGAAAAACCTGAGGGAAAGGAGGTGCTCTGTGTGTGTGTGAGAGAGAGAGAGTTTTGCATAGAAATGACACACACCTTGCAGCTCCATGTACTTTAATAGTCGCTGAGGGGATCAGAGCACTTCAGGGCTTCACTGATCAAGGTCCACAAAGATGATTTCTCCCAGTCTGATGCTGCTAGCTATGGGACTCATGGTCCAAGGTGAGACACGTATTCTGTGATTATGTTACATCTCACTGATAATATATCTTATAAGGAAGTATCAACTGCAACAATGTCTCCTCTTTCATGTCAACAGAATCATCAGGAGACAAAATTCTGACCCAGTCTCCTACTTCAAAGTCTGTCCAGCCTGGAGAAACGGTTTCTATTAGATGCACAGCAAGTGAGAGTATCAGTAACTATCTCAACTGGTACTCCCAGAAACCTGGAGAAGCTCCTAAACTCCTGATCTCCTATGCAACATCTCGCCAGTCTGGTGTTCCAGGTCGTTTCAGTGGGAGTGGGTCTGATACACAGTTCACTTTGACCATTAGCAGAATCCAGCCTGAAGATGCTGCAGATTACTACTGTGGTCAGAGTGCTTACATTCCGTTCACACAGTGTTAGAGCGCCGTACAAAAACCTCCCTCGGCTGGAGAGGATCAGAGGCCTCAGCAGACTGATCTGAGAACAGGTGCAGAGCTGCTACAGATGACTGAACTCAACTCATGCGAGCAGCTCTGTCAGATTATATGCACATGACCTCAGTCTCAAAAGCACAGCATCTACAAATAGATCTCACACTTCCTCTGTTTGACTGACAGGTGTCCATCGCATGAGTCATTCAGAAACAAAGTGGTGCTCAGCAAAGGTTGTATTTGGTTTTAATCTTGAGTGCAATTACACCCCCCCCCCCCCCTCCTCTCTCTCACACAGACACACACACACACACACACACACACAGTTAATTGTTGATCCATCTATGTGTAGTTTTATTCCAAGTGAATTGATATGTGTTCCCGTGGTGACTACTTGTGTTTCCACTAAAGTCTCCTGTAGCTCCTGATGTGTTCTTCCCTCCTTATTGCTTGTGTGGTTTTTCTATCATTTGTTGAAACAAGCAGCATATAGATTACATTATCTATTAATCTGACTTCATTTAATCCCATACACAGTTCAATCGTGATCACACACCGTGATTCATAATGTGCATAATCACTCATTACTCATATCTCTGAACTCACATCATGATGTGGAGTTCTGACCCTCTTCACATCACCACATGTAGTTATCATATAGCCAAGGCCGCACACTAGAGTGCAGTGGTTATCATATAGCCAAGGCCCCACACTAGAGTGCACACAGTGGTTATCATATAGCCAAGGCCCCACACTAGAGTGCACACAGTGGTTATCATATAGCCAAGGCCCCACACTAGAGTGCAGTGGTTATCATATAGCCAAGACCCCACACTAGAGTGCACACAGTGGTTATCACATAGCACAGTAGAGACGGAATAACTCTGTCTAGTGTCATTTTCAACACTGTAGAGATTTGCCTCCAGACAGTGGGGCACCTCTCCTCTTATGGACACACTTTTAGACCAGCAGATGTCTGGAGATCTCGTGGATTTGGTTTTTAAATGATCTATTTGTTGTGCCCTTAAGCAACGTAGTGTAGTTGTTTGACCATTAACTCTTTAACTGCCACGGAATTCTAGAATACTGCACCCCCTCACTGCCAGAGCAACATTCTAAATCCCCCAAAAATCTGCTGGATATTGTCAAACTGTGTATAAAGTATCTGTTTTCTGGTTTTACACTACTTTTTGATAGCTACAGTCAAATAACAAAGGATGTTACACCACTGCCTCTATTTAGGGCTCCAAAAACATTGTGTATGTCATTGTGGTCATTACAAACAGCAGTTGCACAATACAATTTGTAATATGTACTAATGAATTATCACCTCAAAAACACACACAATAGATAATATTCATAGGAAGATATGTAATTTAATCAATTAATAATATATTATTACATACTCTAAATATTCACACATCTCATTACATCATTACAAAATGATTGAGTAGCAAACTTATAACATACAACGTGACAAACGGTAGGTGGTTTCAATTCAGATAAATCAGGTAGTCTAACAAACAGTGACATGTTAATCATGTAGTACCATGCATGTCATTATTTATGCTGTTCCTTTGCAATTAAATTCAGGTCCAGAAAGGTTTAGAATGACTAAACATAAACACCCCTGTAGTAAAATTGAACAATAAATATAAATAATAAGTTCTTTTTGGTAATTGAGGGGCAGCCGTGGCCTACTGGTTAGCGCTTTGAACTAACCGGAGGGTTGCCCATTCGAATCCCGACCAGTAGGAACGGCTGAAGTGCCCTTGAGCAAGGTGTGTGCTTCACCTCACTGTATGTTCACTGTGTGCTGAGTGTGTTTCACTAATTCACGGATTGGGATAAATGCAGAGACCAAATTTCCCTCACGGGATCAAAAGAGTATATATACTATTGTATTGGTGACAAACCAAGATACTTTGCACATGACAATTTGCAGATCATAAAAGAAAAAATGTCCACCTGCTGGGGTGTTTTTTTAACATCTGCAAACAGTAAAGGACTGACATAGGTTAAGTTCTTGTGAGCACACTAACAGCAGAGACCAGTGTTGTGCCCGGGGAGCAACCTATATGTGGCCACAATACTCATGTTCTCTGTGATTCATTTCCTATTTTGCCTTTGAAAACACATTGGATTAGATCCATGTTTCATTTGAGTATACAGCTACATGTAATAACTGTTGAAGTGAACAAAAAAGAACTCTGAACATCTTTTGGAAACTAGTGTACTACTAGCCAGCTACTTGCTAGCCAGCTACTATAGCCAGTTCAAGTTTTGTATAGATTTCTAAAAATGAACAGTAAAACCTCTACACTGGTAGAGATTTGAACAAACAATAAATATCAGTTCAAGTTTTGTATGAATTTCTGAAAATGAACAGTAAAACCTCTACACTGGTAGAGATTTGAACAAATAAACAATATCAGTTCAAGTTTTGTATAGATTTCTAAAAATGAACAGTAAAACCTCTGCACTAGTAGAGATTTGAACAAACAATATCAGTTCAAGTTTTGTATAGATTTCTAAAAACGAACAGCAAGACCTCTACACTGGTAGAGATTTGAACAAACAAACAATAAATATCAGTTCAAGTTTTGTATAGATTTCTAAAAATGAACAGGAAAACCTCTGCACTGGTAGAGATTTGAACAAACAATATCAGTTCAAGTTTTGTATAGATTTCTAAAAACGAACAGCAAGACCTCTACACTGGTAGAGATTTGAACAAACAAACAATAAATATCAGTTCAAGTTTTGTATAGATTTCTAAAAATGAACAGTAAAACCTCCACACTGGTAGAGATTTGAACAAACAAACAGTAAATATCAGTTCAAGTTTTGTATAGATTTCTAAAAATGAACAGTAAAACCTCCACACTGGTAGAGATTTGAACAAACTAACAGTAAATATCAGTTCAAGTTTTGTATAGATTTCTAAAAATGAACAGTAACTGATTGGAAGAACTAATCATTTGAACTGATTGAAAGAACTGATAATTTGAACTGATTGAAAGAACTGATAATTTGAACTGATTGAAAGAACTGATCCTTTGAACTGATTGAAAGAAGGCTGATTTAACTGATTGAAAGTGCTCCTAGACAACCTAGGCTGGTAGTGGTGGATGCCTGAGATGGAAGATTCTGAAAAAAAAGGAAAAAAAAAACTATATTTAGAGAAGAAAATTCAAACAAAATGGAACATTTTGGCAAATGTCTACATTTATAGTTATTAGCAGTGTAATTTAACGTGCATAAATAACTTTTATATAATCAATAGTAGTAATTATTACATTGTATGAAACAAGGAAAATGCATATCAACATGTGCATATTAAAATTAATGTAATTTACCAGATACTAGCAGATACGCATACTAGATAGCCTACTATAATAAGCAAACAACATCTCACCAGTGTTTGTACACAAGCTTTGTATGGTACATCTCAAAGCAGTCAGTGGGGCACAGTGCAGGGTGGTCTGGACAGGTCTTGCAGAAGAAAGGTGTCTGCTTCCTCCCTCTATGTGCGTCATCTGGACTGCGCTTCCGCGTGGAACAGACTTTGCAGTCCGGACGCGATTTCTCGTGTTGTCCGAGAAAGTGTCGACCAGTGAGACGCACGGGCACTAACGGTGTGCTGATTGGCCTGGGAGGAGGAGTGAGCTCAATTTGCCTCCGTCTCAGTAGCCCCTTCACCACAAGCTCGCGGAATCCAGCCGACTGCATTGTATTGCCACTTTCTTTGTGCAAGATGTAGGCATTCACAAGTGCGACCTCTCGGATATGATGGAACAACCGATGGTACCACTTCATTGCACGGTGTTGGTAGCTGTAATAGGAGCATAGCTGGTCTCCGCGATCTACCCCTCCCATGAAGCGGTTGTAGTCCTCCACGCTCTTTGGCTTGCGCAAAGTTCTGTAGCCATCAGGCCCCTTGCTACGCACTCGTTTGGTGATAACGAGATTGTCGTGCACTGTGGAGAGGACGGTGACTGTGCCAGCATCACGAAAAGACGCAGTTAAAAGTGGACGTTTTTCAAAAAACACAGGGGGATCTGAAGGCCGCAGTTTCAGACCATGGAGTTGAGGGGGCATGCCTTTCCTGTTCACACGAACAGTTCCACACGCGCCGGTGTTTTGCCGGTGGAGCTCTTGGAAAAGAGCGGGTGAGGTGTAGTAGCTGTCAGTATAGAGACTGTGTCCCTTCCCCAAAAGCTTGGCTTCCCTTAGCAAGCCAACAACTGAACTATGGCCAATACCCAGACAGCGATCGTAGTTGAAGGCCCCTCCAGTGTATACGTGCCACAGGTACGTGTAATTACTTGTCGCGTCTGATAGGACAAAATTCTTCAGACCAAACCGGTGTCTTTTATTTGGCACGTACTGACGAAAAAACACCCTTCCACGAAATGAAACCATGGATTCATCAATGGAGAGGTGTTCGTGGGGGTAGTACTCGCTCTGAAAACTCTTCAGGACTAGATCCATAAGTGGGCGGATTTTAAAAAGTGGATCATAACCCGGCTGACCTCTCTCCAACCTCAGAGAGTTGTCATTGAAGTGGATGCAGGAGGACAAGAGCTGAAAGCGGTTGCGTGTCATTACACGGGCGAAATTTGGTGTCAAGCCCAGTGAACTTTGGGTGCTCCAGTAATCAGCGATTTGAGGCTTTCTAGTCAGACCCATGCTGATCTGAATGGCCAAAAACGCCTCCATCTCAGAGCGATCAGTGGGTTTATAGTCACGTAAACGAGAGTGACTCGCTAGCTCGGTGGAAGCTAACGCCTCAGCATAGCGGTTTGTCTCAGCCACCATGAGATCAATGACACAATCGCTAAAAAAGGCTTTAAAAAAAAGGTATGGATCACTACAATCCCAAACTCTCTGCGGACCAGGTCGTGGGTTGGTGTGTACAAAAGGGATCCTCCCATCAGATCGCTTCCTCTCCCCCTCAGTGGCCACCGTCTTGCCCGTCACATCTAGCCACTCCCGCGGGGCGTCTCCCTCACCACAGCCAGTGAAGTCGCCGGCCTCGGTGAAGTTGCCGGCCGCTCCTCCTTCTTCGACTCCCTCCTCGTCCTCCCCTGGACCACACAGGACCCCCTCCAAGTCCTCCTCTCCAAATCCGAAAAACTCCTCATCGCTGTCACTGTCCCAGTTGAAATTAAAACTCTCCTCCATGGTCTATAAATTCACGGTACCGCAATCGCAAACTCTCTCTGTGTGCTAGCTAGATAGCTTGATATTTAGCTGATGCTAATTTGTTTTTTGAAGTTTGTGAATGACGTAATTAGCATATTTGTGAAATATTAACCAATCGTGATCTGTCTAGAACATATTTACTATCAAATCAACATAGCAACAGCACAGTAACGATGTTTTAATTGGCTACATGTTAGCGCGGCAATGATGATGCTCCTTGGGCGCACATATGCACCCTTGGCATTCTAGAACACACTCATTGTGGGCGCATATATGCACCGTTGGCAGTAAACGGGTTAAATAACAGCTTCATGCTCTCTTTGATGCCACACTCACTGGCATTGCCGTTGTGCACCCGGAACTCCTGGTATTGCTCAATGTAACGCTGTTGTTGCACGTAGGAGCGTGACCCTTTTTTGTCATTTGTTTACACAATGGGTAGCCCCTTACCCCATAGAATGTATGCAGTACTCAAATTGAGTGGCCCCTTACCCCTTAGCATGTATGCAGTACTCAAATTGGGTGACCCCTTGCCCCTTAGCATGTATGCAGTACTCAAATTGGGTGACCCCTTACCCCTTAGCATGTATGCAGTACTCAAATTGGGTGACCCCTTAACCCTTATGCAGTACTCAAATTGGGTGACCCCTTAACCCTTATGCAGTACTTAAATTGGGTGACCCCTTAACCCTTATGCAGTACTCAAATTGGGTGACCCCTTAACCCTTATGCAGTACTCAAATTGGGTGACCCCTTAACCCTTAGCATGTACTGTATGCAGTACTCAAATTGGGTGACCCTCTTACCCCTTAGCATGTACTGTATGCAGTACTCAAATTGGGTGACCCCTTAACCCTTATGCAGTACTCAAATTGGGTGACCCCTTAACCCTTATGCAGTACTCAAATTGGGTGACCCTCTTACCCCTTAGCATGTACTGTATGCAGTACTCAAATTGGGTGACCCTCTTACCCCTTAGCATGTATGCAGTACTCAAATTGGGTGACCCCCTTAACCCTTAGCATGTATGCAGTACTCAAATTGGGTGACCCTCTTACCCCTTAGCATGTATGCAGTACTCAAATTGGGTGACCCCCTTAACCCTTAGCATGTATGCGGTACTCAAATTGGGTGACCCCTTAACCCTTAGCATGTAATGGAAACGCAGCACTCTGATGAAAAGGGAAATTCCTACTGTGCTGCTTCACTACGAGTTCAGGGAACACAAAGGTGTAACTCCACGTCAACCACCATTGCCACCAGCCACCCCCACCACCCCCATGGTCATAGTGGATGATTGTGCAGTGTTTTCATTTTCTGTTTTCAGGTGTGTTTTCATGTGTTATATTTTCAGACAGGAAGTACAGGGCACTTTGCATTGCCAAGACAAGCCTGAATGCACACAGACTCTTTAAAGCAAACTGGAGCCCTAACTGAACACGCTAACATGAGTGAAGGAGAAACCATGACTTTAGCTAATGTCGTCATCATTGCTCTTGCTTGCTGCATCAAAGGTGAGATCAGTTGAAGTGATGCTGTTGAAATGTTCCGTTGGATGTCAATATAATATTCACGTAGACGTTACAAATCTGTATCTCATATTTCTGTACATGTTTTTCAGCATCGGCAGGACAGGTGACCGTCACTCAAAGTCCAAATCTATCCATTTTACCAGGAAAAACTGTCTCAATAAACTGCAATTTTGACAAAGCCGTCTATCATGACTGTGGACCCAGTGATGTGTCTTATGACTGTCTAGCCTGGTACTTACAGAAGCCTGGAGAAACTCCTAAGCTACTGATCCATTGGGTTAGTCATCGCGCTTCTGGTACCTCAGATCGCTTCAGTGGTGCTGGATCCAAGACTGGCTTCACTCTGACGATCAGTAATGTCCAACCTGAAGATGCAGGAGATTACTACTGCCAGAGTTATCATAGTGGTGGGGTGTTCACACAGTGATACAGGGCCGTACAAAAACCTCCTTCATGCCACACTGATCAGCCACAGCAGGGATAGCAGAGGTGGGGGGAGGGGCTACAGTATCAGAAGTCACTGTAGTCTTCATCATAACACTAAAGTCCACCCAATCAGACACAGGAAGTAACTGTACTCGAGATTCAGCTTAATCCTACTACAATCAATATTGAATTCCTCTCCAGTTTTATACAAATCACTTTTACATTGCTATCTATAGTTATTTTGTCCTAATTGCTCTTGAATATTCTATCCAATCTGTTATTGCCTAAGTGAGTCAAAGTTTGAAGTAAGAAGTAAGTAAGATGAAGTATATGAAGTAAGAAGTATAAATATTATGATATTTGCTTCACTGAACAAAGTCACAGCAGGATGACACAGGAGTAGCTCAACTTTGAGTTTGTCATGTGTGATGGTGCAGAGTTCATGAGTTCATCAACCTCAAACCATTTTTTGTAATTATGTCATAAGGACTGAATCCTTTGAAATTATTTGAAGAATAGAGAACACGAACACATTTTAAAAATTCATAAAAATAATGTTAAATCCATTGAAATAGTTTATAAGTTAAACAAAGGAATATTCCAAACAATAATAAAATGATGATCAAGTGTCTTTATTTTCTTTCTGTATTTCACAAACACAATATAAGAGAAAATATAAAAAATATGAAGCATATCACTATAACATATAATGTGTGTGTGTGTGTGTGTGTATGATTTTCTCTCTGTTTGTAAGCGTGTGTCTGTGTGCACACATGCTTCTTTCTCTCTCTCAGTAAGTGTGTGTTTCTGGCTGTCTCTCTCTCTCTGTAAGCATGTGCGTAAGCGTGTGTGTGTGTGTGCGTCTCTACTGGGCGCAGTCTCCCGTCTTGATGTCCTGGGTGACGGGTTCCTGGGTGCCCTGGGTGGCCTCACAGGTGACGGCTGGCGCCTTCCTCCACTGCTCCTGGGTGAGGGTGAGGCTGCTGCTCCAGCTGTAGAGGCCGTCCTTCTCCAGGAGCGCAGGGCTCTGGCTCCCCTCCCAGCGGCTGCTGCTCCCGGACACCTTCCAGCTCAGCCTCCAGTCCCAGGGGAAGCCCTTGGTGGCCAGGCACACCAGGGTGGCCTTCCCCTGCTGCAGCTCCACACTGGAGGGGGGAAGCAGCGTCAGGCTGGGACGCGCGTCAGCTGCAGAGGAGAGGGGGAGAGAGGGAGGAGAGGAGGAGAGGGGGAGGGAGGAGAGAAGGGGAGGAGGGAGGGAGAGAGGAGGGGAGGAGGAGAGGGAGGGAGGAGAGGAGAGAAGGAGGAGAGGGGGAAGAGAAGAGGAGAGAAGATGGGAGGGGAGAGGAGGAGAGGAAAAGGGGAGATGGCAGGGAGGGAGGGAGGTTAGTGGGATCCGAGGAGTGATGATGATGATGAAGAACACCAAGTGGAGGGAGGTGCAGGTGGAGCCCATCAGGAGGCCTCTTGTCCTCAACACAGTGGAGCAGCAGCTCTCTCTCTCTCTCTCTCTCCCCCCCCTCCCCTCTCTCTCTCTCTCTCTCTCTTTCTCTATCTCTCCCTCTCTCTCTCTCTCTCTCTCACTCTCTCTCACCCCCCCCCCCTCTCTCTCTCTCTCCCTCTCTCTCTCTCTCTTTCTCTGTCTCTCTCCTTCTCTCTCTCTCTGGGTTCAGCTGCAGCTCCTCCTCTGGGGGTCTGAACAGGACTCAACACACAGGCCTGCATTTGCATCCCACTCTCACTTCTCTTTACCCACTCAGCACAGCAGTGGAAACGCTTCAGTCATTTACATACTGAATCATAAGCTAAAGTTTTATTTATGATATCTAGAAAACATATCGGTCATCTCAGTCAATTACTGATTACTGATACTGATTACTGATTATTGATAATTATACCATGGTCTAGGTTGAAAAGGGTGTCGTTTAAAAAGTGATATACTACACCTATGAAGTAAATCTGGTAAAAAAAAGTTTAATCGCCGTTCCATATCAATGCTTATGAATGGTAACTATAACAACGATAGCAGGACGACGGTTGAGCCTGGAGGCAGTTTGTAAACAGCTGAAATAACTAACGATTTTAGCTCTAAAACTCATTCAGTATTAATAATTGATTTCATATTTATTTATTTTGTAAGTGACCATGGTATAAACGGGATAATGCCCTTCAATGTGTCCATTATCAGAAATAAATGCTTCGCGTCGGACGGTTCACGCCTCCGCATCGTCCATTTATTTCTGATAATTGACACCTTGTCGGGCATTATCCCTTACATAATCTTTTGCCATAGAAAAAAAAATCTACATCAATCAACTGAATTTTTCAATCAGCCTGAATTAAACACAGCAAGCCCTTGAGTGCTTTATATGCTAATATACCAAGCAATATTTTAATCTACTGGTATTTTCATTTGCTAAATGTGTTTGTTATTTCACAAGCTATGAACAATAACTACAAGACAAATATTCATATGTTTAAATAACATAACATCTGTCAGTGTATTCAATCAGTTTCAACTTTTAACTTTTAATCCAAATCTGACTTCTAATACCTAATTTAGACAGGTCTGAAATGTATGGCCACATTTTTCTATCATTATTTGCAGTGAGTGTAATCAAAACTATATGGCAAGAAATGAGAGCACATGTTTACTGTAATAAACTTGACATGGAAAGAAAAAAATAAATCGCCTTGCTGGTACACAGAATAAAAGTGAAGTTTTTAACAGGGCATGTATGCCACATATGTATTATATGCAACATACAGTGGCACACTATGACTAACTAAGTATATTGCAAATGCCAGGCGGCCGAATTAGTTGTTAAATCTCAAGAGCCTAACCTGCTGAGATAGCAGAGACAAATATTCTGGATAGTTTTGAAACAAAATTAAATATTTTAAACTTTTTTTCATATATGTCATAACCTTTCTGTTTTATCAATCTGGATATGCATATTGTTTCTAAAGAGCACTTGGGCTGAGCAAGGCTTTCAAAAATATCAGTTAAATCAGCAGATAGATATAAGCAAATACAAAATGCTATTATGTCATTGGACATTTTACCCGACAATGTGTTCCTACAATGAAATAATAAAATTGCTACTTACTTCCAACAGCCAGTCTGGTTCCTCCACCAAAAGTGTACCACAGTGATACAGACTCATTAAGCAGCCGTACAAAAACCTCCTGCACACTCCAGTAGTCTCCAGTACACAGACAAGACATGCTTTACATTTCATTTTGTTTACATGGAAGAATGTTATTAATTATGTACTTTTTATTTATTTTGAAATGCATGATCTTTAAATCAATATACACTAGGTGTATTTAATGTCAATGCATAACTAGTATAGTTAAAATTTAGTCAGTAATGGATTACATGCTTGTTCATAGAATCACAATATTTGTGTTCTGTTCATTCTTACAAAAACAAACATGACCAAAGAAAATTGAAAAAGGAAAGAATAATTTAAGATACATTCACACATTTTGTTATGTCTTCTGAAATGAATACAATTTCATTCCAAAGGCCTCATGGGTCAAATCACTCATCAAACTACATTTATACTCCAGCACATCAAAACACTTCAGATAAATGTAGCTGCTAATCAGGAATCTGCGGCTCCCCCAGAAGCTCCCATGAGCTTCTGTAAATGACCAACCCATATTATGACCAATCAACAGTACCTGTGTGTGTGTGTTTGGGAAAAACCTGAGGGAAAGGAGGTGCTCTCTCTGTGTGTGTGTGTGTGTGTGTGTGTGTGTATGTTTGTGTGTGTGAGAGAGAGAGTTTTGCATAGAAACGACACACACCTTGCAGCTCCATCTACTTTAATAGTCGCTGAGGGGATCAGAGCACTTCAGGGCTTCACTGATCAAGATCCACAAAGATGATTTCTCCCAATCTGATGCTGCTAGCTGTGGGACTCATGGCTCAGGGTGAGACACTTATGTTATATGTTGTAATTTCAGATATATGTATTTTTTTTTTTTATTTCTGTTGAAATAATTTACTCAACCTTTGTCAACAGTGTCATCGGCTGATATAATTCTGACTCAGACTCCCACTTCAAAATCTGTCCAGCCTGGAGAAACCGTCTCTATCAGCTGCTCAGCCAGTCAGAGTGTTAGTAGCTACCTCCACTGGTACTCCCAGAAACCTGGAGAAGCTCCTAAACTCCTGATCTCCTATGCAACATCTCGTCAGTCTGATGTTCCAGCTCGGTTCAGTGGGAGTGGGTCTGGTACACAGTACACACTGACCATTACAGGATTCCAGCCTGAAGATGCAGCAGATTACTACTGTCAGCAGGGTGTTACAACTCCGTTCACACAGTGTTAGATCGCCGTACAAAAACCTCCCTCAGCTAGAGAGGATCAGAGGCCTCAGCAGACTGATCTGAGAACAGGTGCAGAGCTGCTACAGATGACTGAACTCAGCTGATGCGAGCAGCTGTCAGATTATATGCACATAACCTCAGTCTAAAAAAGCACAGCATCTACAAATAGATGTCACACTTCCTCTGTTTGACTGACAGGTGTCCATCGCATGAGTCATTCAGAAACACAAAGTGGTGCTTAGCAAAGGTTCTGTTTGGTTTTAATCTTGAGTGCAATTAACCCCCCCCCCCCCTCTCTACTTGTGTTTCCACTAAAGTCTCCTGTAGCTCCTGATGTGTTCTTCCCTCCTTATTGCTTGTGTGGTTTTTCTATCACTTGTTGAAACTAGCAGCAAATATAGATTACATTATCTATTAATCTGACTTAATTTAATCCCATACACAGTTACACCATGATCACACACCATGATTCATAATGTGCATAATCACTCATTACTCATATCTCTGAACTCACATCATGATGTGGAGTTCTGACCATCTTCACATCCACCACATGTGGTTATCATATAGCCAAGGCCCCACACTAGAGTGCACACAGTGGTTATCATATAGCCAAGGCCCCACACTAGAGTGCACACAGTGGTTATCATATAGCCAAGGCCCCACACTAGAGTGCAGTGGTTATCATATAGCCAAGGCCCCACACTAGAGTGCACACAGTGGTTATCATATAGCCAAGGCCCCACACTAGAGTGCAGTGGTTATCATATAGCCAAGGCCCCACACTAGAGTGCACACAGTGGTTATCATATAGCCAAGGCCCCACACTAGAGTGCAGTGGTTATCATATAGCCAAGGCCCCACACTAGAGTGCACACAGTGGTTATCATATAGCCAAGGCCCCACACTAGAGTGCAGTGGTTATCATATAGCCAAGGCTGCACACTAGAGTACACACAGTGGTTATCATATAGCCAAGGCCCCACACTAGAGTGCAGTGGCTATCATATAGCCAAGGCCCCACACTAGAGTGCAGTGGTAATCATATAGCCAAGGCCCCACACTGCAGTGGTTATCATATAGCCAAGGCCCCACACTAGAGTGCACACAGTTGTGGTCAAAAATATCCAGGCAACACTCAGGTGTGAGGAACCACTGCAGGTTTATTCACGATACCGGGAGCAGGTCACTAGCAACAGCATGTTCCAGTAACACTACTCGAAGTTCTCTAGGGCGAAGCCCCATCTTATACATGTTAATTACATTGGTAATACAAATCACATGAGTACAATCCTCATACATACAGAAATACAACAATACATACTGTATACACTTCTTGGACATAGCATGTGATCCATGCGCCATACAAGTCATGGGGCTACTCCAAGTAAGTAGATAATTGGTCCATACAATACATATACATCCTTCAGCATTCTCTTGCCATAGTCTAGTTCCTGTCGGGATATTCCTAATATTACTGCCTAAGGCAGAATACCCTTAACTCGTGACAAAAGGGGTCGCATGACCTTTATTAGAAAATCATGACATGGAGAGAACAAATGACAGACAAAGCAAAGTTGATGCACAGTATTGAATGTATAGAAAGCATACAAAGAATATATATAAGTAAATGAAATGTTAATCACTTCTATGTAATAAATGTAGATTAGTATTCACTTCTAATACATGTAAAATTATTAGTAATCCAAAATTTCTCCTTCACAGTGGTTATCATATAGCCAAGGCCCCACACTAGAGTACACACAGTGGTTATCATATAGCCAAGGCCCCACACTAGAGTACAGTGGTTATCATATAGCCAAGGCCCCACACTAGAGTGCACACAGTGGTTATCATATAGCGAAAAAAAACAAAAAAACGGATGAACTGTTTTGCGGCGGTCATAATAAATAAATGTTAATTACGAATAATAATAAGAAGGTTCTACCTAATGCGACTATTTTTTCCCATAGAAAAACACATTTTTCCCGCTGTATTATCCATAAACAATAAAGTATATAGACCTCTGAAGTTCGCCTACAAAAAAGCTGCCATTTTTGAGATCTGGTATCTTGTGATTTTTCCTATGGGAAAATAACATGGCGATTTTGAATTATCGCACCTGTTAAACTGTCGTGGGCACAAAGACGTCTGAAATGCAGATGTCTTGAGCCAGCAGCCAGACCAACGGATACCTTGTCTAGCTGAATTACTGAAGCTAAGCAGGTGTGGGCCTGGTTCAGTACTTGGACGGGAGACCTCCTTGGAAAATTAGGTTGCTGCTTGAAGTGGTGTTGGTGGGTGGTCAGTACTCTTCCCTCTGGCCAAAAAAGATTGATCCCAATAGTGCAGTGACTGGGACACTGTACTGTAGGAGATGCCGTCCTTCGGATGAGACGTTTAACCGAGGTCCTGACTCACTGTGGTCATTAAAGATCCCATGGCATTTATCGCAAAGAGTAGGGGAGCCACTGTAATTGGCTCATTCACTCCCTCACTCTCCACCTCAAGCTGGTATGTGGTGAGCGTTCTGGCGCATAATGGCTGCCATTCATCACCCAGGTGGGTGCTACATTGGTGGTGGTTAGTGAGGTCCCCCCTTTCATGTGAAGCGCTTTGAGTGTTGAGAAAGGCGCTATATAAATGTAACGTGTTGTTGTTTTGCTCAACACACTTTTGTCCTCTGCCTTTGAGTGGGTACTGTGATCTTTGGTACGTTAAGACGGCAAACTTAGATTTTTGCTACCCCAGAGCTAACTTGCAATGCAACTTGCCATAGGTAGTTAGATTCAATTAACACCTGGATCTTCTTATATGGGCGTTTTGGTTCTTTTTTGTAGGCGAACTTCAGAGGTCTATTATGCAGGCCCGGGGTGGGTAATCGGGAGAATTCTCGGGCCGCTTCACTTTTGGGCCGGTCGAGGAAAAAAATATTGACATTTGTCACGTTAGCCTATGTTCTCATAAAGTAGGCTATACACGTTCCGCATTCTGTGCATGACACTGTTGCCTCTGCATGGGTTGTAGCCTATGTGAGGGAGTTCTCCCCTCCCAAAAAGAGTTGGTTGGGTCCATATAGCCCGTCTTTTCCAAAAAAATTCTCAGATAGCCTATACGGATAGCCGGGCCGGCCCTACAGTAGCCATAAGCGTCAGGAAGGATGGATGGCAGAAAGAGGCCAGGAGGGACTGAAACGGCCAGGTAGAATGCTGCTAAATGTGCCAAGCGTCCAGATTACAGACAAAAGTGGCAACTAGCAAAGAGAGATAGCCTAATGATTATTAGCAATGTAATCATTGGGCTAATATTGGATGTTGTAGTGTTGTCAAGCTATTCGCAAGCAACATAGCCTATTAAATGACTTAAAATATTAGCCTTTTGTATCCGATTCATAGACTTTGCAGTATGCAAATATTGATAACAAAACTGAAGCTTGATCTGTGTACAAATTGTAGCCTCTGAGCAGCAGATCAACCAGTCGATCACTGAAAATGATGGGCCCGAAATTAGTGATGAGGAGGCCATGAGCAGGAACAAGTAGAGAGGATAAATTAAAGTTATTTAATGTAAGAAAGAGCAATTATGCTACATGATAAACCTATATCCTTGTTTGCACAGAAGAGGGAAGTAAAGGAAAGGAGTAGGCCAAATCACCAATCAACAATATAGCCTATGCAAAAAACATGTAGCCTAAACATTAGTTCAATATGCCTCTTTGTGGAAGCGTGGGATAGGCTTCATTTTAAAGGCTTTCTTTCTTTCTTTCTTTCTTTCTTTTTGTTTTTGTTAACTTGTGGAATAGTGGAATATTTTTTGTTAACTTCTCAATTGAAGTGAATTATTATAGCCTATAACCTTTACACATTTGTTGAACCATGGTTCTAATAGAAACTACAGGGTAGTAAGAGCTGAAATGTTGCTTCATTTATCCAATTTCCACCACTATGGAAAACGTGGGCCAGTCTTGGGCCTGAAACTCCCGGGCTGAAAAGTGGCCCCACTCCGGCCCTGCTATTATGTAAATCCTTTCAGTTTGACGTCACTTCCTGGACTCGTCTGTCTCGTCTCTAAATTACTTAACTCCTACTGCAACCTTCCTCCAGCGGCGAGATCACAACACATGATTGGCACGATGGCTTCACAACAGACCACATGATTGGCTCAATGTATTCACATGTCGACGTTTGCCGCGGAAGGGGTGGGATATGTGTAGACAACTGCCATATTGGCGTTACAAACTAACTCCATGTATTTCTATGGAGGATTTTTTGAGTGCTGTGTCTCCTCATTAGAAAGTCTCTGCTAACGTTACACTAGGTTCCTCCTTTATCACAACTGTCTACTTCCGTCCCTGACAGAGTAATTTTGATGATCTTTCTGTGTGGGACTGTATTGTAGGTATTGATGGCATCACACACAACAGTTTCACTCAGATTCTTTATTTTTCAAATGTTTTTCACATAAAGCGCTGAAGATACACACAGATCAGAAACACATGAGCGAAACTTTAACAACAAAGCATATCTTGATTTTTTCTCTCTCTCTGTAAGCGTGTGTTTGTGTGTGGCTGCGTCTCTCTCTCTCTCTCTCTCTGTAAGCGTGTGTGTGTGTGCTGTGTATCTCTCTCTGTAAGCGTGTGTGTGTGGCCACGTCTCTCTCTCTCTCTCTCTCTCTCTGTAAGCGTGTGTGTGTGTGCTGTGTCTCTCTCTCTCTCTGTGTAAGCGTGTGTGTGTGTGCTGTGTATCTCTCTCTGTAAGTGTGTGTGTGTGTGTGCTGCGTCTCTACTGGGCGCAGTCTCCCGTCTTGATGTCCTGGGTGACGGGTTCCTGGGTGCCCTGGGTGGCCTCACAGGTGACGGCTGGCGCCTTCCTCCACTGCTCCTGGGTGAGGGTGAGGCTGCTGCTCCAGCTGTAGAGGCCGTCCTTCTCCAGGAGCGCAGGGCTCTGGCTCCCCTCCCAGCGGCTGCTGCTCCCGGACACCTTCCAGCTCAGCCTCCAGTCCCAGGGGAAGCCCTTGGTGGCCAGGCACACCAGGGTGGCCTTCCCCTGCTGCAGCTCCACACTGGAGGGGGGAAGCAGCGTCAGGCTGGGACGCGCGTCAGCTGCAGAGGAGAGGAGGAGAGAGGGAGAGAGGGAGAGGAGGAGGGAGGGAGAAGAGGACAAGGGGAGGAGAGGAGAGGAGGAATAGAAGCCAAAAGAAGAGAGAAGAGGTGAGCGGATTAAGGAGATGAGAAGAGGAAAGGAAAAGAGAGAAGATGACAGGAGTGATGGGACAGGAGAGAGAGGAGGAGAGAAGAAGGGATGTTAGAGAGGAGAGAAGTGGAGAGGAGGTTAGAGAGGAGAGAAGTGGAGAGGAGGTTAGAGAACAGAGGAGGGCAGAGGGAGGTGAGTAGATCCCCTCAGGAGGCCTCTTGTCCTCAACATAGTGGAGCAGCAGCTCTCTCTCTCTCTCTCTCTCTCTCTCCCCCCCTCCCCTCTCTCTCTCTCTCTCCCTCTCTCTCTCTCTCTTCCTCCCTCTCTCTCTCCCCCCCCCCCCCCTCTCTCTCTCTCTCTCTCTCTCTCTCTCTCTCCCCCCCTCCCCTCTCTCTATCTCTCTCCCTCTCTCTCTCTCTCTTACTCCCTCTCTCTCTCTCTCTCTCTCTCTCTCTCTCCCTCCCTCTCTCTCTGTCTCTCTCTCTTCTCTCTCTCTCTGGGTTCAGCTGCAGCTCCTCCTCTGGGGGTCTGAACAGGACTCAACACACAGGCCTGCATTTGCATCCCACTCTCACTTCTCTTTACCCACTCAGCACAGCAGTGGAAACGCTTCAGTCATTTACATACTGAAACATAAGCTAAAGTTTTATTAATGATATCTAGAAAACATATCTGTCATCTCAGTCAATTACTGATTACTGATACTGATTACTGATTACTGATAAATAATCTCTTGCCATAGAAAAAAAAAATTCTACATCAATCAACTGAATTTTTCAATCAGCCTGAATTAAACACAGCAAGCCCTTGAGCGCTTTATATGCCAATATACCAACTACTATTTTAATCTACTGATATTTTCATTTGCTAAATGTGTTTGTTATTTCACAAGTTATGAACAATAACTTCAAGGCAAATATTCATATGTTTAAATAACACAACATCTGTCTGTGGATTTCTAAGACCAGCACAATCAGTTTCAACTTTTAACTTTTAATCCAAATCTGACTTCTAATACCTTAATTTAGACAGGTCTGAAATGTATGGCCACATTTTTCTAACATTATTTGCAGTGAGTGTAATCAAAACTATATGGCAAGAAATATGAACATATTTACTGTAATGAACTCGACATGGTAAGAACAAAATAAGTCTCCTTGCTGGTACACAGAAAGTGAAGTTTTTAACAGGGCATGTATGCCACATATGTATTATATGCAACATACAGTGGCACACTATGACTAACTAAGTATATTGCAAATGCCAGGCGGCCAAATTAGTTGTTAAATCTCAAGAGCCTAACCTGCTGAGATAGCAAAGACAAATATTCTGGATAGTTATGAAACAAAATATTTATTTACAAAATATATATTTTAAACATTTTTTCATATATGTCATAACTCTGTTTTATCAATCTGGATATGCATATTGTTTGGGCTGGGGCTGAGCAAGGCTTTCAAAAATATCCGTTAAATCAGCAGATAGATACAAAATGCTATCATGTCATTGGACATTTTACCCCATAATGTTTTCCTACAATGAAGTAACAAAATTGCTACTTACTTCCAAGAGCCAGTCTGGTTCCTCCACCAAAAGTGAGCCACAGTGATACAGACTCATTAAGCAGCCGTACAAAAACCTCCTGCACACTCCAGTAGTCTCCAGTACACAGACAAGACATGCTTTACATTTCATTTTGTTTACATGGAAGAATCTTAATTATGTACAGTTTCTTTATTTTGAAATGTTATTTTGAAAATCAATATACAGTATGTTTATTTTTAATTTCAATACATGAGTTATATTTTTATATTTTAGTCAGTAAAATATCCCATGTATATTCATAGCTCAACATTATTTTCTAATTATTTAAATACATGTATTGTTCATTCTTTCAAATTCAAATGTGAAATAATAAAATTTATTTAAGATATTCACAGTTTTACTATTTAATGCCAAACCTTAAAAAAGGCCTTGTTACGTATATAAAGCTAAAGTAAAGGAAGTAGAATGTAAAGTAAAGAAGAATGTTATTAATTATGTACATTTGATTTATTTTGAAATGCATGATTTTTAAATCAATACACACTAGATGTATTTAATGTCAATGCATAACTAGTATAGTTACAATTTAGTCAATAATGGATTACATGCTTGTTCATAGCACCACAATATTTGTGTGCTGTTCATTCTTACAAAAACAAACATGACCAATGAAAATTGAAAAAGGAAAGAATAATTTAAGATACAGTCACAGATTTGTTATGTCTTCTGAAATGAATACAATTTCATTCCAAAGGCCCCATGGGTCAAATCACTCATCAAACTACATTTATACTCCAGCACATCAAAACACTGCAGATAAATGTAGCTGCTAATCAGGAATCTGCGGCTCCCCCAGAAGCTCCCATGAGCTTCTGTAAATGACCAACCCATATTATGACCAATCAACAGTACCTGTGTGTGTGTTTGTTTGGGAAAAACCTGAGGGAAAGGAGGTGCTCTGTGTGTGTGTGAGAGAGTTTTGCATAGTGACACACACCTTGCAGCTCCATCTACTTTAATAGTTGCTGAGGAGATCAGAGCACTTCAGGGCTTCACTGACAAGATCCACAAAGATGATTTCTCCCACTCTGATGCTGCTAGCTGTGGGACTCATGGCTCAGGGTGAGACACTTATGTTATATGTTGTAATTTCAGATATATGTATTTTTTTTATTTCAGTTCAAATCATTTACTCAACCTTTGTCAACAGTATCATCGGCTGATATAATTCTGACTCAGAATCCCACCTCAAAGTCTGTCCAGCCTGGAGAAACCGTCTCTATCAGCTGCACAGGTAGTCAGAGTCTTGGTAGCTCTGTCTACTGGTACTCCCAGAAACCTGGAGAAGCTCCAAAATCCCTGATCTATTCAGTGTCAACTCTTCAGTCTGGTGTTCCAGCTCGGTTCAGTGGGAGTGGGTCTGGTACTAAGTTCACACTGACCATTACAGGAGTCCAGCCTGAAGATGCAGCAGATTACTACTGTAAGCAATATTACTCATATCCAATCACACAGTGCTACAGCGCCGTACAAAAACCTTCAGCTCATACTAGCAGCTGGGTCAGAGGATTTGCATATGCCCTCAGCCTCACTAAAAATAGCGCTCACTCTTCCTTTACTTCACCAACAGGTGTCCATCACATTAGTCATTCAGAAACACCACATCTTATTTCACCAACAGGTGTCCATCACATTAGTCATTCAGAAACACCACATCTTATTTCACCAACAGGTGTCCATCACATGAGTCGTTCAGAAATGCCACATCTTCCTTCATTTCATCAACAAGTGTCCATCACATGAGTCATACAGAAATGCCACATCTTCCTTTATTTCACCAACAGGTGTCCATCACATGAGTCCTTCAGAAACGCCACATAAGTCTCTCAGAGTATCAGCTGTGGCTGGTGAGCTCCGACTCCTGAACTGAGCCACAGTTGAGTTGAGCCACAGGCTGCTCATGTCTGTCAGTTCAGGAGGATTTGAACATGCGGTGCATGAAGTCATCCCCCTCTTTTGGTAGAACATTTTAGTCTCTTCCTAAATTGCATGTGTTGAACATTACATTTTGAATTATTATGCATATGGTTTACATACAGAGTATTACGTTAGGGAAGAACTGGTGTTCTTCTTCAGTATTTGAGTCTATTATTATTATAGGATATATTCCTGTACATCCAACTTGCTTTCTTCATAAATGACTCTCTGATAAATATCATGTGACAGCCATTAGAATAGTGAGGGAATTCCCTGAGAGAATAGTGCTGTGCTGACATAATCAATATCATGTGATGTGGCCTCCAACAGCAGGAAAGATGCATACAGTATGTGGTATTCAGTGTTGCCACAGTTACCTTGAAAAAGTAATCTGATTACTGATAACTTAGTTACTTTACTGATTACTTGATTTTAAAAGTAACTAAGTTAGATTACAAGTTACTTTATTAGTTACTTTCAGCAGCTGCCGACAACACCCCCACCGCCTCAACATAAAAATGATAACCGGTTTTGCTAATACTCACTATACTGGAAGTGCATTTTAACAGTAATGTCAACAATGTATAGCAGACATCCCAACCTAACCTACTTAGATACTGAAATTCAGACGTTTGTTCAATAATGTCTAGTCAGTACACCAAATAAGGAAGGCCTATTGATAGAAATTGTGATAGTAAAATATGTAGATTTTGGTAGTTTAGCCTTTTCATGTAGCCTTGGCAACTAGCCATCTAGTATAGGCCTGAGTAATATGCAAATTAAATTACACTTGTTAAACTCACCTCAACAAGTCTTTTGCAATAATTTAACCCGCCGTGAGCAATGCTAAAGTCACTGTTACAAACAGTGCAGTGTGCAAGACTATCATTATGTTTTACTCTTATGAGACAGTTGGGTAAACGTTTGTGTAGTCTGATGTGAAATGGGTCTTAAATATTCCTTTTTGAGGGGCACTGACTCTGCCATGACGCTCCTGTTCCTAGATACACTGACTGAACTGGTTAAGTTCGGGAGAAAAGAGATATAAGCCCACCTACACTGAAAACTGATTGGTTGATTTAGCAAAACAGACCAGGATGCGCTCTGTCTTGGATGCGCTTCAGGCACACACGCGCCACTCCTCTCTCTCCCTCTCCTTTGTGTGCGCGTAAAACTCAGATGCACACGCGATTTGAAGTCCGGTCTGGCTTGCGTGCTCTTGTTCGCTCTAGGTTCCGTCAGATTTTATGTAATTTGCGGGCGCCAGGCTTTTACTGTCTATGGCGCCAGGAAGCCGCTATCAATATGTGGAAGAGAGACTCCCAAAACTTCGGGAGACTTGGGATGTCTAGCTAGACAGCACTTTGTCTCCAGCACAGAATGTACAATGTACCATGTTTAGCGGACACAAACTCAAAATAATAACTGTATAGATAAAGTGCATCTCCTGCTCCCTCCATTGTTGTTTACGTTTGTGTCGCTGCATGGTTTTACACGTGAGTTGTCCTCATGCTGAAAACGTGAGCATAGAAGAGAACAAGAAGAAAGCAAAGAATAGGCTTCTTTTTACTAAGGAAAATGACAAAAATAGTAACGCACAGTGACTTAGATAAGTAACTTTAATCTGATTACTGGTTTGTAAATAGTAGCGCGTAGATTACTCCTTACCGAAAAAAGTGGTCAAAATAGACTAACGCCTTAGGCTACTAAGTAACGCGTTACTGGCATCACTGGTGGTATTGTGTTTGAGTTGTCTATTGTCTCTGCTGAAACTACAGCATGACAGTCATGGGTTTTGTCATATGTCTGTATGTAATGGTTTTGCCTGGAAACAATGTAATTAAGATGAATCTGTATAAGATTGGGCTTTACCCCACAGAACCTTGGATTTGCTACTGTTTGGAACTTTGTTGCTGGTAACCCGTTCGTGATTTTAATCTCCAATAATGATCCTTTTTTCACTCCTGCCTGTGTTGCCTGGTACCACACTCTCTCCAAAATTGTATTGACATGGATGAACAGAATAACAGTCAGGTCAAAAGAGGCCGTGGCATTGTGCCTAACAACGCCCCTTAGCTGCTCTAAAATCACCGGAACCTTAAAACTTGACTCCCTTAATGCTTTTCTAAAATTGTTACTACATACACTGGGCAAGATTTCATAAAATAAAGGCATGTTTTAATTAATTTAATTTAACAGCAGAAGAAATGCTAAATTGTATTCCTTGTAAAACTATCCAGGCCCACAGCCATATTAGCACTTTAGAGGCTACTGTCATCTTGTTTGACACATTCGGTTTAAAAGTATTGTTTCGACAACGCTGGTTGGCTTTAACCAAACCTATCACACATAAACTTCAACCTGTCTCTGCCCACTTAGTGATTTTGATCACACCTTGTTGCTTGCTTTACCACGAGTGCAGCATTGCAAATGTACTCCTGTTTTCGCTGTGAGAAATTCCGTGATCAAACTTAGGCCCCACCTGTTGTTGTTATAGTAAGTGTGTTTTAAAAGTAAAGTGACTTGACAGTATACTTTGTGCGAGTACATGCTGATCTGGTAGACAGTACATTTTGTTATCAAGCGTAAACGCAATTGACCCTATGATGATTTGTGGATGTGGAGGTCTTATTCTGAGAATAGCATTTAAACTTTATAAAATGTTAAATGCTTTAAAACTTTTAAAACTATAATATGCATATCATGTCAAGCTTGCATTTGTAACAAAGTATTTTACGGCAAATAACATATTTTTTTGCTTCTGTCCATACAAAATATATTTTAGATACATTCAATTAAAATACCCCCCATCTCTGTCTGTAGATCAGTTTGGATGAACGTGTATATTACAATTGGTCACAATTGCTAAAACATTAAACTCCATTCTCTGAACCAAATTATCAGTTGTCTGAACACATTTGTCGAATCGATCCCCCTTTTGACAAAACCTTTAACAGTTTTCACATATGAAACAGATCTCATTGACTCTTTTTGCAAAACTCTAAACACATTCTCATGCAATAAGACACATTTGCATTGTGATGCACTTATGATGCATAATGGTAACCACAAGTGTTGTTTCAAATGATGTGAAACACCCAATATAAGCTAGTTCAGAGTATAAACAGGTTGCTGAACAGTGCGGGTTCATATCAACAATGTACAGAAATTCTCAGTGAGGCATTCAGAGTACATTGTACTGTAGGCTGCAAAGTAGCCTACTTCTTATTTACAGTACTGAAATGCCTGTCTTTTCCGGTATACAGTTTTTCACAATTGCTAAAACATATTTTTGAAACCTTCCACCCTGTTCTCAAAACTGTAAACACAAACCCCCATTCTCAATACTTTATGTTTACTGGAGTTACAGTAAATGTTGAATCGTACGTCTAATGACTGATCAGTTCTTTTCATTTTGACTGTGTTTGGTTTTGAGCACAGGTACAACTGTTTTGAGGTGATTGTTCAGTTTTGCAGAGGTTGGCAAAGGTTTGGGGAATGTAGTTTGAGGTTTAGGATTTGTGTTTATAGTTTTATAGATGCAACTTCATGTTTGAATCCTTATGTCTGTGGCAGTACCACAGCGCCCTCTGATGGCATCAATGGAAAATTCTAGCTCTGTGTTTTTACCTGTAAATGTACCATCATGCAAAGTTAGAGACTACCAGTTGGTTTAGTCATTGAGATATGGTCTTGTGAAACTTGAACAAACATGGTAATTTTTTTTTTTTTTTCAATTTTGATACCACAGTGCATGGGATTCTGGATACCTGATACCTAGACTGTGTCCAATATAAGTACTGCATTATCATATAGATACATCAATAATGGATACAACATTTTACATGGAGGAGATAGACGCTACAGTGAGTCATTCTTTCTATTGAGTAATTAGATTGTTCAGTCTATATGTAGGATCTTTCTGTAGGGCAGAGAGCAGCTCCACTCCAGACTGCTGGAGTCTGTTGTATCTCAGGTCCAGCTCTCTCAGACTGGAGGGGTTTGATCTGAGAGCTCCTCATGCTGAGGTCACATTTCCACAGACTGAGGGAATAAAATGTTTAAACAACACAATGAGTGAGTAACCCATGGTACCTGATAAAGATTTGCGTAGGAAGGGCACACACACACACGCGCACACACACACACACACACACTGTCAGACACCAAACAGGACGAGGACCACAAAAGCGTCACGTTCGAAAGTTTATTTAAGGGTTGGGGGGTTATGGGGGTTCCAGGGGAGTACGGGAGTTCCAGGAGTTCCGGGGGTTCCAAGAGTCTGCGTGTGTGTGTTCCCCCAGTAGCCGAACAGCGATGGCAGGAGCTGGATGATCCGGGAAGTCCGGGGCTGGAGAACACAGAAGTAGTCGAGCGGATCCGGGATCACAGGCAAAGAGTCAGAGGCGTTTTCCAATACAGGCAGGTAACTGGTGCTGGTTGCAGACGATCTGACAAGTGTGAACTGAAAAGCAAGGCTTTATATACAGGGCATGATGAGTGGTGAATGCAGTGCAGCTGGTAGGTAAACGAGGGTGAGGCAGAGCAGAGCAGAGCAGGAACAGGTGGAGGTCATCAGACTTCAATCAGCGTGTGTTACCAGGCAGAGAGAGAGCTCATGACACACACACACATTTCTTCTTTTGGCTGACACATTTACTCATGTATTATTATTGAATTATTGTTTGGACAAAAGCATCTATCAACATAAACACAAACACACATCATAGTTCTGGAAACAATGGTCAAGTTTTCATTGCAGAGCTTCAGTTTGACATAGAGGAGTTGTTTATCTCCTTCTGTCTTATTGGGCTTGTGTGTTGAGTTTTGACACAATGAGCCAAATTCTACAAAAAGCATGTAAGCTATTGAAAAAAGAAAACCCCTAACACACACTTCCAGTCACCCACACAGGTACAAAGACACAAACAATGCTTACTGTAGTTCCTCCAGTCTGCAATTTGGATGCTCCAGACCAGCAGAAAGCAGCTCCACTCCTGAATCTCCCAGCTTATTGTCACTCAGGTCCAGATGTGTCAGACTGGAAGAGTTTGAGCTTATAACTGAAGATAAAGCAGCACAGCTCTTCACTGTGATGTTAGTGCCCCTCAGCCTGTGGGAAACACACACATGCACGCACGCACACACACATATACAGCATGAGAGCATTCTGTGACCTCTAAATATCACATCATAAGCATTTGCTTTTGTTTGTTTTGAGAAGCTGGTGTTATACATCATGTGACCCAGATAGCAAACATACACTGGGACGGAACTGGGCCACACCTACCACAACGTCCGGCACGGATCTGCATAATGGACCTGATCCGGCGTCCAAACGCACATCGGTCCAAAATTGGCCTGGATCCGTTTGACGGATCTGGTACCAATAAGGGCTAAGACTGGCCCAGTTCCGTATGGTAGTCTGTGTTACTGACGTGTTCCAGATCTGTTTATCATATGCAATACGGGTCCGCTTATTGTGTGTGGTACGGACCCGTTTATCAGACATCAGCTGGCTTTATTTGACATGTGAAATGTGATTGGTAATTAGGGCTAATTATCCTGAAAAATCTGTTTGCTACACATTTGCTAACAGGTTCGTTATAGGTTCACCCAGGCTAAAGTTCGTAACGTTTTCCCAACAGCTCAACTGATAAACATAAGCTAGGCTACAAACACAAGGGGGGTAAAAAAACTTTACACATAAGTCTTATTATTTTTTTTATTCAACAACCTGCCTGTAGAAGTGCCATCCCAGACAAAGTTTAAGTCGTGTTAATTCCACTGTTCCCATCGATATTCAGGCTGTCTTCCTCAGTCATCTCCATGGTCAATCTGAAACAACAAAAAATAAACATTAGCCATTTATTCCTTTTTGCAAATAGCCTAAGTCACAATTACACTCGTTTTTTATCATCAGTGATCCTGTTAGCGTTATCACTGTTTTTTCCAAAATAGTTATTGTGATGGCTGTTTTGTTTAAGTTAAGCTAGTTGTTGTTGCTGGAAAATAATAGTAAAATTATCAATCGCTCGGTTGCTTGTTGTTGTCTCTGAATAAACCAACAGAGATAAAAAGCAGATACTATCTTGAAAAGTTGGGCTGTCCTAGTCAAACCCAGGCTGGCAAATCATGTCAAAAGATTGATAGTGAGCAAACCAAAGATCCTTGATTAACATTACTGCTTGGACTTCTGCATGCGTGGCAAGAATATGGGGTTGTCTCATAGCACTGTTAGATCTGACACAAACAACTGACTACTTTTACCACTGCTAGGTAATAATAAAAATAATGAAACGAACATATGATCAATATTGAGCCAACTATATCTTCTTTTCCAGCCTTACTGTAGAAATGAAGTGGCCATGGGAACATAGTGCACCCCCATGGTTTCTAAATTTGTGCCATTCCAAAATACCTTTTTTTTTCTTTAGCAGCCAGTTGACAATGAAGTAGGGAAAGGACAGTCAATTTAGCAGAATCAGCACCTTAATTAATGTCATTACCACCTGGGTCTGCTGTGAAAAAATGGTCCTTCGGCTCATATCCGTATCACAGGTTTGGGCCAAATCAGTGTTTTGTATTTTAAACGCATCTCCTGACTTCCAGTTGAGCTGCGGAAATTGGACCTGGGACAAATCTGTAAACCGGTGATAAAACAGCATTGCTAGCAGAGCTGAAACCTGTATCAGGAGTAGACCTGGCCCACAGTCAGATACCGTATGTCCGCTACAGGCGGATCTAAAGGCTTTTATGCGGATCCGGCCCAAAGGAAATTGCTATCTGGGGACACAATTGATTATTTACAGACCCTTTCTTTATAGGGGACATATTATGAACATTTCACTTTTCAAGTGCTTTTACGTTTATATTTGAGTATCTTACTTTTTTATTTATTTTTTACAGTCTATGGCATACATGGGCAACATCAGGCCCGCGGGCCACATCCGGCCCATGGGCTTTCCCTGACCGGCCCGCGTAAGGTCCGTGAAAGAACAATAGTCAAGAGCCTAGCATAGAGATAATACATGCAAATCAATATTGTTGCTTTTATTTTGAAAGCGACTGCTATTTGTACGCCCATACATTTGTGCGTGGATGCATACGATGTAAACACCCTCACTGATGTGCTGGTGAATAGAATTTATGCTTCTGCGTCGACACAATGCAGTTGCCTTTAAGTCGGCGTAAACCTTTCAAAGTTTTGTGTCTCTTACTGTATGTCTGCGTCGCTCACCACCGCAAAGGTTGTCAGAACGAACTCCTGCTGTTTGTTGGAGATACGAAGTGTTAATTTCAAAACGTTACTGGCAGTCAGACAGTTTACATTCGGATAACCCCGTCACTGTAACCAAAATATGTCTGAGTTTATTTGCAAAGCTTATGTTAGCGAACTAGTATGATGCTACTACCCACAGGTTGCTTGAAGCAGCCTGCTCAACACACAGGGTGAGTTGACCAATCACAGTTTTGTGCATAAAGTTGAAGCAAAAACATTTTTACAGCCTACATTTTTAAAATAGTTTTCTTTGTGCATGTTGATTAACTAATGACAGCCTACTATTGTCTGCTTCACATTTCCATAGTCTAATTCTGCATAGAGTTAATTTAATGATGGTAATGATTTAATGATGAAATATTGCTGAGTGTTGATGAAATGGTGGCACAGGCCTATGGTTGTACTGACTCCTTCACATTTTCATGGCCTAGCCTAATTATATAGATACTGTAGTACTTTTTTATATCAGCCTTTGAAAACTGAAAAAAAAAGTCAATGTCAAAAAAATCATTTTCGAGAATGAGGATTAAATACTGGACATAGATAAAATAGCCTATTGCTGTTTTTCCTTGGTCTCCCTCACATTTTCATCTGTTCTTACGAGTAGTAAACAAAACCATATAATTTACTTAATGTTATACAAGAACAGAATAGAATTGGACAGAATTGAGTTCAGACTTGAGTTTGGTATTTTGGGTCCGGCCCTCCTCAACAGTCCCAGTTTGTCATGTGGCCCCTTGGGGAAATTAGTTGCCCACCCCTGGTCTATGGTATCTTATGCAAAACCCAGCTGTTTGTTTATAGGCTGCATAGGTCTGGAAACGTGATTTAGTGAGCTGTTCAGACTCACTGGCCAAAGAGACTGCATAAACTGAATAGATTTGTAACATACAAACAATGGGAAAAACTTAACAAAATCAACAACAGAACTGTGAACAGTTGAAGGTTTCTACCCCCCATGCACATCTCAGTACATACCAACATGAACCCGGTTATTTTTAAATATGAGAAAGTCTTTTGAACTTTCATTCACATGCAAACTCAATTTCTGGGTCTCTGAAAACAGTTATTGTTAAATTACCGAATAACCGGCCAAAGTGAAGGTATTCAGCCGTTTCCGTGTTTGTATGTAGACAGGGAAAACTGAGTTTTGGGCTTTTTTTCTTTTTTTTTTAAATGTCCAGGTCTTTTCAGATCAGGTCTTGGCCAATGTTGCCATCTGTTTGATTGACAGGTTCTTGACAGCCTTTCCGAAGTGTTTTTACATATTCGGAAAAATTAGGAAAAATATCCAGAATTAAAAATACCCGGGTTCGTGTGAACAAGGCCTCAAATGTCCTTTCATGCATTGCACCCTGCAACCGGCTCTGAACTTACCCCAGTTCCCTCAGTTTAGAGTTTGGACATTTAAGGCCAGTAGAAAAGACCTCCACTCCCAAATCTCCGAGGGGATTGTAACTCAGGTCCAGCTCTGTCAGACTGGAAGACTTTGAGCTAAGAGCTGAAGATAAAGCTGGACAGCTCTTCTCTGTGAGGTGGCACCATCTTAGGCTATGAAACACACACACACACACACACACACACACACACACATACACACACACACACACTTACATTTATTATTTTGGCTGGCACATTTACTCATGTATTATTATTGAATTATTGTTTGGACAATAGCATCTATGAAGTAGTATAAATATAAACACATACACACACACACACACACAAATATAAACTGGCAGACTCACTCTAGTTTCTCCATTCTACAGTTTGGATGCTTCAGACCAGTAGAAAGCAGCTCCACTCCTGAATCTCCCAGATTGTTTTCACTCAGGCCCAGCTGCCTCAGACTGGAAGAGTTTGAGCTTATAACTGAAGATAAAGCTGCACAGCTCTTCATTGTGAGATGACTATATCTCAGCCTGTGTGAAACACATACGCAAAGTAAAATAAACGATAAACGGTTATATTTCAGCAATAAACTCGAATCCGTAGGTTCCAGTGATTTTAGAACAGCTAAGGGGCGTTAACTTTTCTAAAAAAGAGTCAAGTCACTTTCATTTATATAGCACATTTTTGTATGCACAGAGTGCAACACAATGCGCTCCACAGACAAACAGCATGCCGTTATCACTGTACATAAAAATACATGACAGGTTATCTCAGAGTTACTATATACTTATACCAAAGTTTCGTATCATACAGATACAGCAAAGATAATTATAATAATTTTTCATAGATAAACATTCTTCCGACCAGAATTACAACATGGTTTCCAAAAATATTGGGATACTGTGAAAATGTAAATAAAAATAGAATGTTCTGATTGGCAAGATTTGCATATTTAATTTAGAATAGTGCAAAAACAACATCATCAAAACAAATTAATACATGTTGACATATGGTAGAATGTAATGTGGTCAAGGTGAAAGGTTGCAGAGGGACACCAGCCAATCATAATCAAGGATCGGAACTCTCCGTTTAAGAAATAGACAATAATAGCAATAACACCACACTATGTAATCACTCTGAACATTGATTGACAGGGGCTCTGGAAAAAGAGCATTCCATTTCTCCACAAATTAACAAACTGTCAAACTCCATAACGGGATACTAGCAATTATCATCACCTATATTTAGTCAATTTTATTGAGTTTATTTACTCAATAAACTCAACATGTACTGTACAGTACTTACTGAGCACTTCTTGATGATTTGACCACTGGCAGCATCCTCAGCAAACCTTCATCAGATCTGGCAGGTGAATCTGATCCTCCATAATCCCTCAGGTCAAACTCATCCAGTTCTTGGTCTGACAACAGCAGCACAAACGTCAGAGCTGACAACTGGGAGAGAGAGAGATGCAGACTGGTTTCATTTCTCTTCCTCAAGTAGCCCTTTACCTCCTCCACCAAAGAATGGTTGTTCAGCTCAGTCAGGCAGTGGAACAGATTGAGGCATCTCTCTGGGTTGGGGACCTTTTTGATCTTCTTCTGAATGTACTTCACCGTTTCCTTAATGCTCAGTGAGCTGCTTCCTGTCTGTGGCAGCAGGTCTTGTAAGAGTTTCTGATTGGACTCCAGTGACAGACCCAGGAGAAAACGAAGGAAAAGGTCCAGGTGTCCATTCTCACACTCTAAGGCCAGATCCACTGCAGTCTTTTGTAGATCGTGAACTCTCTTAGCCCTGAACAAACAGGATAGCGGAGACGCTGGGTGTTGATCAGATGTGTTTCTCTCTTTCTTACCAAAAATGTGGAACACATATAAAGCTGCTAGAAACTCCTGAATGCTCAAATGAACAAAGCAGAAAACTTTCCCCTGGTACAGTCCAGCCTCCTCCCTGAAGATCTGGGTGCACATCCCTGAGTATACTGATGCTTCTCTGACATCAATGCCACACTCTCTCAGGTCCTCCTCATAGAAGATCAGATTACCCTTCTCCAGCTGCTGAAAGGCCAGTTTCCCCAGGGACAGAATGGTCTTCAGGTTCCAGAGTGTGTCCACATCACGGTTTTCATACTTCTGACTCCTGTGTTTGGTTTGTACAATCAGGAATTGTATGTACATTTGAGTCAAAGATTTTGGAATCTCTCCGTTCTCTGCTTCAGTAAAGATGCTCTCCAGAACAGTGGCTGCCATCCAGCAGAAGACTGGAATTTGGCACATGATGTAGAGGCTCCTGGATGACTTGAGGTGTGTGATGATTCTGTTGGCCAGCTCCTCTTCTGTGATTCTCTTCCTGAAGTACTCCTTCTGTGGGTCAGTGAAACCTCGTACTTCTGTCACTTGGTCAACACACTCAGGAGGGATCTGATTGGCTGCTGCTGGTCGGGAGGTGATCCACACAAGAGCAGAGGGAAGCAGATTCCCCTTGATAAGGTTTGTGAGAAGGACGTCAACTGTGGCATGTTCATTGACATTGTAGATGCTTTCATTATGCTGGAAATCCAGAGGAAGTCTGCTTTCGTCTAGACCATCAAAGATGAAAGCAGTGTTGTAGTTGTGGTTGGAGAAGTTGACACCTTTTGTTTCACTGAAAAAGTGATGGATGATGTCCACAAAATTGTATGTCTTGTGTTTAATCAGGTTCAGCTCCCGGAAAGGAAGGGGAAATATTAACTGGATTTTCTCATTGGCTTTTCCTTCAGTCCAGTCCAGAATGAACTTCTGGACAGAGACCGTTTTCCCAATGCCAGCCAATCCCTTTGTCAGCACCGTTCGGATGGGTTTGTCTTTCCCAGGTAAGGGCTTGAAGATGTCAGTACATCTGATGGGTGTTTCCCATGTTGTTACACGTTTCTTGGATGCCATCTCAATCTGTGTGACCTCATGTTCAATATTGAACAGCTCCAGCTCCAGCTCCCCCCTCTGTGATGCAAAGCTCTGTGTAGATCTTCTCCAGAAATGCAGGGTTTCCCTGCTTTGGTACCCCTTCACATACAGTCTGAAACTTCTTCTTGAGTCTGAGTCTCAGCTGTTGTTGACATTTAGGCAACTGTACATCTGAATGTATAAATCAATTTGGTTAACTGCTGTATATAGCATATACTGTATCTCTGATGCTAAAGGATGTTGATATACTTTAAAGTTTGACAGCATTTAAAAAGAACTGAGTATTGTATGAATTACACACATTGTTGCAGTTGCTCCACCAAGATCTCCTGACTCATGTTCCTCAGGATGTGCACTGCAACCTTCAGAGCTCCATCTCTGGCATCTCTCTGGTCCTCCTCATCCTCCTCCTCAATACAAGGGGATTCTGGGTAATCATGACTCAGGAGCTTCTTGAGTCGCTTTAGTTCTTTTGTCATGAAATTTATGGCTTTGTGTTCAAGGTCCTGAATGAAAATGAAATCACTGAATCAGTCATTTGAATAACAAAAAAAATACAGATGGTGGAAAAAATCATTCAGAATCAAAGCAACACAGACCTTGAATATTGTTGACAACCTTTTCTGATCACTCTGGCTTCTGGTCATTTGTACCCTCTGTTTAAGACTGAAAGAAAGTGTGTATTGGCAAAATGTTACTGTAACAAGTGCATCTATGATGAATAAAGGTTGGTTATATGCTGAACTTCACTGGGCAAAGGAAAAGAAGGATACTGTATATGGAAGGTTAATTAATGCTAGAATGTATATAAGTTGTCATCTCCAGTATATGTCAGTTTCCAGAGTTGCTTTTCCCAGTGCGTATTGGTGGTGAGCTAGCTACAGTACATAATGCTATACTGGCTAGAGGAATCCTTATAGATAGAGACTCAGAGATTTATCAAGTAGACAGTCCAACCCACTCAGGACCAAGGCTGGAGGCTGGCCTAATGTTCTTACCAAGGGTCTGGATGAGTGTCTCCCTCACTGAAGGTATCTGTCCCTTTGAATGGTCACTATTCATTGACAAACAGCTGGGTGTAGGAGAATCTGGCCTCTCTTTCTGAGTTGGACTTTACAAAGAAAGCAGACACATTAATACAGTACTCTAACACACTATAGCAGAGACTTTCTAATGTGGAGACACAGCACTCAAAAAATCCTCCATAGAAATGCATGGGGTTAGTTTGTAACGGCAATATGGCCGTTGTCTACACATATCACACCCCTTCCTCGGCAAAACGTCGACATGTGAATACATTGAGCCAATCATGTGGTGTGATGTGAATACATTGAACCAATCATAAGGTGTGTTGTGAAGACATCGAGCCAATCATGTGTTGTGAACTCGCCGCTGGAGCAAGGTTGGTGTCGTGAAGCCTTGCACATAGCCTTTGACTATAGTTATGTGAATCATCAACCGAGACACTATATTTTGTCTCTGTAGGTAGATATACAGAAGTCAGATGAATGCACATTCACCAAAAGTGAAATCATCTACTTTTAGTCCTTATTCCATCCACAGCTTGCTGAATGAATTTTAATGTAACTCTTATCTCAACTGTTTATCCGGTTATTAGGAATAATATCATACATCTGTTCATCATAGGGTATATGTCAAGTCGCTTAATCCTAACCCTCACCCTGTTCCATATCAAATTTGGCACATAAATACCAGCCCTATCTTTCCTATACCTGGGATCAGGTTGGTCTCCCTCTCTGAAGGTGATGATCTGACCCTTTGAGTGGTCACTCTTCATGGACCCACAGCTTGGTGCAGGAGAGTCTGATCTCCTGTTCTTGGACATCCTGCAATAAAATAAAGGCATTCATGTATTGCATAGTTGCACATATAAATAATGCATGTGTTGTTTGACGTTAATTGAAGTCAATAGAAGCTTTGTTAGACAGTAATAAAGTACAGGCAGGATTTGTAGATCCATCAAATCCCATTAAATAAACTGCAGCATTCTGTGCGATCTGTGCCAATTTGTAGACCTTGTTGCAAATGTCCAAGTTGCAAATTTTAACATATATTACTTTATAACATTATACATTCATTACTTTATTGATCTCAGCAATGCACAATAGGCCACAAGTGACTGAATGTATAGGAGGCACCCAGAGCTCACAAATAACGTCATTACAATACTTAATAGCTGCAAACGACCAACTCAAAGCGTCTCTCAGGTTCATTGTGGTCTGTCTTGGAAAAAGACACTTTAATCTAGCCAGATAATAAGGAACACAAGAGATAACCAGCAAAGCATGATTAGTCGTGTGTCAGGAGAAGTCTGCCTTTCTTACCTGAAATCAGGCCTGAAGGTGATGATCTGACCTTTTGAATGGTCACTCTTCAGGGACACACAGTTAGGTGCAGGGGAATCTGGCCTCTCACTCTCAGATAGACTTTTACAATTGAAACAAACACATAATACTTGACATACAATAATGAAGTGGATAAGTAAAATATACAATAATGAAGTGGATAAGTAACATGTTGGTGCTGTGGGAGAGGAATAATCACTCAGCTTCAGACCAGCAAAACAGACTTAATGCAAAAGTAATTTATCTTATCCCTAATTGTACATTTTCCACCTGAAACAATACAATTTTTTTATTGTCCACAAAATATTACATATCTTCAAATATACCCCCCCCCCCCCCCCCCCCCCACACACACACACACACTCCTCACCTGGTATCTCCATGACTCCATCCTCCAGCTGTGTCTCCGCATTCACTCATGTTGCCACTGTGTCTACTGTCTGCATGTTAAAGCCATTCTGGTGCAGTGTATCATCATAAGATTCACTGTCTTTGATAAATGGTGCAGTGGCCACAACTCATGGATGAAGGTCCATTATGTGGATAAGTCAGTTCCACTGTGAGTAATTATGTTTATTGTGCACACAGCACAGGAAATTAGAGATGGTAGCTGACAGGTCACTTGATACTTCTGTTCAGAGGTAGCACACAAAACCTAAATATTAAAGATAATCCCTGAGGTAGTGTGCAAAACCTAAATATTAAAGGTAATCCCTGAGGTAGTGTGCAAAACCTACATATTAAAGGTAGTGTGCAAAACCTACATATTAAAGGTAATCCCTGAGGTAGTGCAAAACCTAAATATTAAAGGTAATCCCTGATTCTGGCAAACGGTTTGTGATATTTGAACTGAACACTCCAATTCCATGCCTCCGTCTGTGCTCCTGAATCAACATGTTGATGGAACTGTGGGTACATGTAATTCCAAATAAAAACGGCTTCAAACTCATGTTGATTCCACACTGACTATACTGTAAGGAGTATGGAGCTCGCATTGTGATGCACACCCAGAACTTTTGCAAAATCCTGCTCTGATGGCTGCACTACACCGAACTCACAAAGTTTTTTATGACCTACGAGGAAATGTCACAACTAAATCGATCTAAAAATACTCCGCCCATACTTTTTTCAATCAACTATTGTAATCAATTATTGTCTCTAAATACTGATGTAATTACATATTGTAGATTAGAGGCATATAAGAAATCCATTTGACCACAGAAAAATTGAACTGTTTAACAATATGCAGCATGTATCCAAAGGCAGCTAGTACAAAGTTCAGGAATTACTTGGCATATTCTCATCAAACAACATGTACAATGAAGTATACAAATTAAAACCATACATGAAAATAGACATATGAAACAGGTACCCGTGGAAGATAAAATGCAAACTCACATTCTCACGAAACACACAAACTGTCTTCTCACCGGGTAAACAGTTCTTCCCAGTATTCATCGGGTAAACAATTCTTCCCAGAACTGAACTGCAGGCAGGTTAAACAGGTTTTTCTCGTCTGACTGTTTGACTGGAGCCTCTCTCACTCACTTTTTTATTTATATCTGAAAACACTGAAGTTGTTCAGCAGGATGAGAGACTTTTGAAAGACCTCATGGGGAATTAAAGTGTACACTGACTATTGTGGGGCTGTTTCCCCTTTCTTTTCTGGGCAAACAGGGTTGCCTTCAGGGACATTAAGTTATACTTCCCATGTCCTCAGGGACATTAAAGCAACACCAAAGAGTTTTTTGTACCTTAAAATAATGTTTCCAAAATCGTTTCAGTGGTTCATCAACTCGTGAACGGGTGAACGGCACTTCTGGATTCGCTTCGCGACCCTCTATCGGCTATAACCGCACTATGCAAGTTTGCGAGATCGGGTAGCGGATCTGTAGTTTGATGGAATGAGACATAAGAAACTACAAATTTGACTTGCTTCTGATGTCGCAATAAAGTACATCATACTTTCATAAAATCATGCAACATACTCTACCTTGTCTGTAGACATTGTTATTTCCAAAGCCAGTGCTGGATAAACAAATGCCATGCGTGCGACAGGAAAAGTGCTTTGGTGTTGCTTTAAGTTATAATTCTAATGTGAAATATCAGTGCAGATACAACTATGTCTGCATGGTACTCTGTTCAATTACACTCATATGACTCTGTCTGGGCTGACATGACACAGCATATAACAAACAGAACACTCAGAACTTTATCAATAACCCTGACGAAGACTTAGGCCGTTGGTGAAAATAAAAGTATTTATTATAAAGTTCTGAGTGTCACGACACTTCCCTTCTATTGAATTGAATGTACAGTGGGCAGTGCTTCGACTTGGCCAGCTTCACTCGCGGTCCGCGCGTGGGATCACGCGGTATCACGAGACTTTAATTCGTATTTTTCCAGTGAGACGCTGCAACAACCCAAACAACCGGTAGATGGCTCAAGTGAGCAGGGTGTCTCGTAAAAAGAAATGGAGCCTGGAAAACCCTACACAGACTTCACTACAGACTTTAGCAGACTGGTTTAGAAATAATTTAATAGCCAGAAATATGCCTGCCCTGCCCTAATAAAGAAATATTTGGTTAACTGCGAGTGAATCCCGTTTGCAGCCGTAGAAAAAACGCAGGACAAACTAGACTGCATTTCCGGCGGGAACTGCGAAAGTGTGCTTGCCCTGGTCCGGTCACCAACGTGAGCAGACAGTGACATACGTTATGCTGAACCTGGCTTGATCCAAGCATTCTAACAGTGCCTTTCAGTGTTGGAGCAGTGGCAATACCTCAAAAGCTCTATTCAACTATTGCCTTGCGGGGTGAATGCCGTTCGTTGGATTTTACCTGTGGCCTGCCTTCGAATTTAGCTTCCATGACTAAAATCAAATCAATAAAATAAAACAACAGCAGTGATTGGCTGCAAAAATAAATAATGTCACGTGTCTTGCACCTCTCAAACTGGGCTATCAGGTAACCTAGAGAAAAATTTGAAATTATGAAATATGACTAAGGCATTAAAATGCTGCTTGTTTGTCAGGATACTTTTTCACTGATTTATTTAAAAAATATGAGCTATGAGTGTGAATGTTATATATTCCATCCCCTAATTCTGTTTTACTGGTTTATTTGACAAATAATCTATATGCTATTTATGCGATTTGCTCTATAAAGACCTTATGTCTGTTTGGGATTGTTTTGAGAGCCTATTGATGTATCTCAGAATAAAGGAATGTCCACAACATTAGTGATGTTTTTTTTTTTGTGTGTGAAAGTATTTTACTTAACTCATTGAATGTAGCTGGATACTCATGAACGCATGTCTCTAATAGCCACAATAGGTCATTGTGTCATGTAAGTTCATTGCAAAATCTAGAGAAATGTGTGAGGTGGTCAGCGGGGGACAATTGAGACACGCATTGGATTGTGTTATTACTTGAACATTCCACACTATCCACAGCTGTGGTAGGCCTATCAGGGGCCTATTAGCGCAGGCTTTATATAAAATTCTTCAACAGAAGGCCTCGAATGTTGTCTTTTTGTGGAGCGCTTTGCTTCGCTTCTGTAATCTCGGCTTCATTGAAAATGAGGGCTTCCCTCAATGACCCTCAGAGAATAAATAAAGGTTGAATGAATGAATGAATGAATGCCCAAAATAAAGGCCTGTGGTTTGCGCAGCCTACAGTAAATAACAGACCCGCCAGAATGTGCGTTATGGTGCTTTTTACGAGCAAGATGTTTTTGGTACCCTTCGCACACTGCATGTTCTTAAATAACAATGATCATCAGTAATATTCGATAAATGGGCAAGTAATATTCGATAAATGGGCAAGCATGACCACCTTGATTGGCTGATGATTGTAACGCGGGCATGATTCCAAACACCTCCCTTACGATGATGAGTGACAGGTGACAGGTCTCAGAATGCGTGCGCTACACAAGGACGGAAGATGATGAATAACTGGGGCCGTAGGCTATTCACAAAGGCTTTTATCTTACTACTAGGAGTAGGCTACTCCTAAATCGCACTTAAAGATTTTAGCTTGGAGTTTTCTCTTAAAAGTTATTCACAAAGCCTTTCAGACAACTCCTAAACTAGGAGTGAGTCTTCGTGGCTATGGATGACGTCATTACTCATACACGAGCATGGGAATTCCAAACACCTCTCTTCCGATGATGAGTGACAGGTGACAGGTCGGAGAATGCGTGCGCTACTCAAGTAGTGCGAAGGATGGAAGATGATTAATAACTGAATAAAAAGGCAGTGCAGTAGCCTACCTTTGCAACATTATTAAATTAATCTGTCACCATATGCCTAGGCTACGTTTGCAAAGGGGAGAACATTTTAATTTGATTCACAATGAAACGTTACATTTCATTTAGGCTACATGTTAACAATGAGTAGTTTTGGTTGTTGTTGGTGGCGTTATTGCATCCCTTTTATGAATGCAAAATTGTTTCCTCGCGATTGGAAGCTCCTGTTGCGCATAGGCTACGCATTTCAAAACATCGCAACGTAAAATGCCACAAAAAAGCTGTTTATGAATAGGTCTTAGTGAGTTAGGAGTCCTCTCGACTTAAGCTGTCCCAGACTTAGGTGCTACTTTTAGGTCTAAAATGCTTCGTGAATTACTTTTTGTGAAAAAATTAGGAGTCCTAAAGTTGGGAGTGACACGCCCATTATTTTTAGGAGTTGCTCCTAAATTCGCCAGTTAGGAGCTACTTTTAGCCTTAACATTCTTTGTGAATACGGCCCCTGAATAAAAAGGCCTAGCTTAAATGAATCAAGGCAAAACAAATAGCCTAGTAGCCTAATGAAACATACGGATTAGTGTAGTATCTTTGTAACATTATTAAATTATTCTGTTACTATGCCTACGTTTGCAAAAGAGAACATTTTAATTTGATTCACAATAATGTTACATTTAATTTACATGTTTACAATGATTAGCCTAGTTTTGGTTGTTGTTGGCGGCGTTATTGCATGTTAGTTATGCCTACAATGCAAAAATGCTTCCTCACGATTGGAAGCTCCTGTAGCTGTATAGGATTTCAAAACACGGCAAAATGCCGCAGGTTTGTGAATAGGTCTGTGAGTAAGGAGTCCTCTTGACTTCTTTTAAGCTGTCAGAGGTGGGAAGGTGTGATTTGTTGGGGGCAGGGCTGTATTAAAGGAGAATTCCGTTGTGATATTGACCTAAAGTGTATTGAAACATGATACCGAGTGTGAACGTATGTCTCATAGCCCATCTCGTCTTGTCCCCTGCACTCCAAAATCTGGCGCTAGTTAGCCGATGCTACCAACAGCTTTTTCAATAGTGGTGCTTCGGCATCGGGCTAGCCATGCAAATAAATCACTGTTTTACACCCATTTACGAGGCTCAATGTATCTCCACACTTCATTGGTAGACTTCCGAGGGCCCTGACATTTAAAATGAGACATTGAGAACTTTGAAAAAGTTATTAAAAAATAATTAAGTGGAAATGCATGGATTCCAGTTTCTTCCAGTAGCAACAACTGGAATCCATGCATTTCCACTGAATTATTTTTGGAATCTGATCCCTTATCATACCTGTTCATTCTTACTCGTCGCTCGACTTATCGTGACTAAATTCAAGATGGCTGCAAACGCTAAACTTCGTGAAGATACTGTCTGTATAAATCGTCTTGTAAGTAAACTACCAGTGCATTTTCAAAGTTCTCAATGTCTCGTTTTAAATGTAATGATCCACTGGGTGCCACATGATCCACATGATCCACTCTGATGTTACACGGTTACCCAAATTATTTCATTGCAATGTATTTTTTAATTGTCTCGTTTTAAATGTCATGATCCACTGGGTGCCACATGATCCACATGATCCACTCTGATGTTACACGGTTACCCAAATTATTTCATTGCAATGTTGTATTTTTTAATTGAGTTTAATTTTTTTGTTTGATTTTTTCTATTTGGTATTTTGATTTGTATTTTTTTGCTTGCTATTTTATAAGTATTCTTTAATTTTTTTGACACAAAATTGATTCCATATTTGTAGGATTGTTACCGAACGTTCTGTAGGCCAAAATCAAAACACTGGTGAACGTTCTCAAGACTACCAGACGCGAGCCTCTTCTGGGTTGCCAGATGTAATGAAGACTTAGCTAACGTTAGTTGACCTGCAGCTGCTTTAACGTTTCTCCAACCATAACCCAGCTACACATTAAGGAAACAATGAAAACAAAAAATACCTCTCTAACCAACGTAACATATTTAGCTGAAGTCAGCGATGCAGATGAAGTTTAGCCTAGGCTACCTGTTGTGGAGAAATATGGCCAGCTCTGCGTCAGACTTGATATTCTTCGTTTGACGAAGACGTCACAATATCAGGAAGCTCCTCCGATGTCCACTTAATTTGTTTCTTGTTTTAATTTTGTAAATTTGCCTGCCTCTCGTAGGCGTTCATGACAACAACTGACAGCTGTTGACAGTTGGCCTTTGCTAATTTGGCAACCCAAATAGGAGGACGTGCTAGCCCACTATTAATACGCTATTCTAGAATTAATCGTTCAAAACATAAACGAAAATTCCAAGAGATTCCGCCCCGTAACTCATTTTTTTCATGGGTTTTACGGGGTTTTACGGGTTAGAGTAATGTTGTCAAATAAGCCATTACTTCAATTCACCGTGTTTCCTTACTCTCTGACAACATATGGTGATCATTTTTGGAATGGTTACAGTTTATTTTCCATTATTTCCTACATACTGGACCTTTAACTCTTAAAGGTGTAGGTTTTTGAAGATTCTAAGTTCCGCAACAATTGAAGGTTCTAAAATTCTATGTTGAATTCAATGAACCCAGATATTCTTTAGAATGTTAATTTCCCAACATTCCCTTCACACCGGTGTGATGGTACTCCTTTAAGGGTTAAAAGTGTACGTGTGATTACGAATGGATGTGTGTGGTTTGCAATTAGAATAAACAAGAAATAACATTTCCTATAATTTCCCATGATAAATTACATAATATTTGCACCTTCCTTACTTGTGAAGCTCACACCGTATTTCAAGTACACTAGTGAAATGTAATACAACGTTGCCACCTAGCGTTCAGATGTAGGCTATTTAACATTAAGGTGACATTGCTTGCTTATTCTTTCGTCAACTCCATGCTTTTAGGAAAACAATCTTTTTATCATAGTTCCCTCTTCAATGAGCGATTACCAGCTCGTTTTTGTAACAGAGATAGCTGTTTATTGTCCCTAGGTTTACAGAAACACCTATTCATATTAATACATTCATAAAACAACACAGTAAAACCTAAATGCCCGTAAACATATGCATTTGCATACTTGTAAAATTTTTAATAATACTCTCCCATCATTATATTTAACAATAATGAAAAATTTAATTTGAATACCGTCAATGTGAAAATAACTGTACTACGTCAGCAATAAAAAGCTAATGTTCTCCTTACCATTTCAGTTCGTAAGTCCATACTATCCCATGGCAGAGCAAGGATTTCATGATTGGGCAAGGTTGCCTGGAGACATTGTGCTTACTTGGAAGGCATTGTGATAGATGTACCTGTAGAACTGCAAATGTGGAAGGTGAGAGTTACCAAATACGGGTGGGTGGTTTTCCAAATGCTGGAAGCTTATGGAATGTTTTCTTTTTTTTTTAGCTTATGCACCCTCACATTGGAGTCCCGAGTTCAAATACAAAATTTGGTATCGATATGTGACAGTGTTCCTGAGATATGGACGACTTCCTGTTTCGGAGCTTCGCCGCCGATTTCGTTTGGCTGTGACGGGCAAACGCTTTCGAAAATCAAAAATCCTTCTGGTAACTTTTGTGAGGCTTGAACCAAGGATAATGTATGTCAAGTTTCGTGGCGTCCGGACCAAATTTGTGACCTGTGAAAATTTAGTTTCGCTTTCTGTTCAATCCAATATGGCGGACGAACGACACGCCCACCTGATGTCATCTTCGTGACCAACTTACACCGGTACTGACCGGACGTTTTAAAGTTGGAACGGTGTCTCTGTCTCAAAGGACCTAGGCGCTAGAGCTGACAAAAAATTAGGGAGATGGGAAAAATAATAAAACTTAAGAAGAACAATAAGTGTGCTGCTTTGCAAGCACACTTAATTAAAACGCAGGACAAATTAAACATTCTGGTTTTCTCAGAGTGCAACGATGATAGACAGACATCATTTGGACAAAATATAGAGCATATTAACCTCCGTTGCTCAGCCAAATGCCTTCCTGTTACATCCTGTTATCACGGAGTTACAAGCGATAAACGATTTCACAAGTTTACTTCATTAGCGGTTTATTTTTTTTTTATTATTATTAAAGAGTGTTTTTCATTTAAAGGTTTGACTTCGTGCTTATTCAGTAGAGCATTTAGTGCTCTCCCCAATCCCAGACGTTCACATTGCATGTTTGTTTGTAATGGATGCAACCGCGAGATAGGCTATGCGTTTGACGGCAATGAGTTGTTCCAAGACATATAGCCTAGCAGCAATCTAGGGACTGTTCGTTATATATTGAAGGGGCCACCGGAGGAATTTTGAGTGCTTCAGTTGCAAGTTGCATGACCCTCTCTTGCCTGCTAGAAATTGTTCAATGACCCTCCGACAGAATTGTTAAAAGACATGACCCTCCCCTGCCAATTGTCGCTGTCTTCCGCCTGCACCACAGCCACACACTGTGATAACGTTCTTAAATCAGTCTTTCCCGTGAGCTTGCATGCTAGCAGTCCTTCCTTTTCAAATGTGCGCCTGTTTGCACAATTTCACAAATAATCATATGTGATTAATAATATGACAAATAATCCCTGTGCACGGGGACCGAAACAATGCATGCCAACTTTTTCCGTGTTTATCACTTTAACTTTCCCCCGCTGTCTTGCCGTTTTAATGTTTTCCCGTAGAATATCGCATATTTTAATAGGCCTATAACAGCTGCCATCGGGCCTGTCTCTGTGTTGCCCTGTTGCTACCCCTTGCCCTTCCAACGAAACAGATGTCTTCAAATCATCGTTTTCCTTGCTTGAAGGCGAACTTAGAGTGATGTTAACCTATTTAAGTTTAACGGCGTGATTGTCGTGAGAGCACGATTCATTGGCGCTTGCATGTTCGGCCTTATGTCTACGTGCGCACCTGAGGCTACTCAGCTACAAGAGAAAGAATTTCCCCTGTTTGTATGTTCACTGTAAGTTGGCCTACCATAACTTACCAACTCTGCACTATAGATCCTAACTGGTTATTTATATTTTTCTGTGAAATAAGCAAATGTATTTGTTCTGAACTTTATGAAGCAGAATTAGCATAGGCTACTTGGAACATAATACATTTAACAAAGGACAGATGTATGTTGCTAGTGACAAAATATTAACTTTAAGTGTTTTACGATGTCTTTGTCATGGGGAAGTGTTTTTTCCCCATGCATTTATTCTAGGTTACTGTCAGTGATTGACACGAGAGAAGCGGGGTCTGTGTTGTGTTGCGTTGCGTTAATTTATTTTCATTGGGCATACCTTGCCGTGCTGTCCACAGCTCTTCAGTTCTGACAAAGCCAAAATTACTCCTTTTGAAACAATGAGTGCAGGAAGCGCGTTTGTATGGTTATATTGCTTGACGGGGGGGATCCAAAAGCAGCTTTCAGCCATAAGGCTACTTTGAGAACATTTCAATTCACCCGACACTAATATTCAAAATGTTGAAAACTATTTCGGCATAGCCTATAAAGCAGTTTAATTAAATGGAATGTTAGTTGTAAACAAACGAGCTACTTGGTGAGGCTTGGCCTCACAGATGCGTTCGTGCCTTAGATGGCAGGAAAAATCTTCACGATAGGCCTATTAACGAACCATCCGATTCACGTTGGCTGGGGGGAAGGGGGGCCATCAGACATTTGTGCCCAGTTAATCCGGCCCTCCCCTCAACAAATCACACCTTCCCACCTCTGACAGCTTAAAAGAAGTCAAGAGGACTCCTTACTCACAGACCTATTCACAAACCTGCGGCATTTTGCCGTGTTTTGAAATCCTATGCAGCTACAGGAGCTTTCAATCACGAGGAAGCAATTCTGCATTGTAGGCATAACTAACATGCAATAACGCTGCCAACAACAACCAAAACTAGGCTAATCATTGTCAACATGTAAATCAAATGTAACATTATTGTGAATCAAATTAAAATGTTCTCTTTTGCAAACATAGGCATTGTAACAGAATAATTTAATAATGTTACAAAGATACTACATCAATCAGTAGGCCCTATGTTTCATTAGGCTACTAGGCTGTTTTGCCTTGATTCATTTAGGCTAGGTCTTTTTATTCAGGGCTTATTCACAAAGAATTTTAAGGCTAAAAGTAGCTCCTAACTGGCGAATTTAGGAGCAACTCCTAAAAATAATGGGCGTTTCACTCCTAACTTTAGGACTCCTAATCTTTGATGTTTTGAAATGCGTAGCCTATGCGCAACAGGACCTTCCAATCGCGAGGGAACAATTTTGCATTCATAAAAGGGATGCAATAACGCCACCAACAACAACCAAAACTACTCATTGTTAACATGTAAATGAAATGTAACGTTTCATTGTGAATCAAATTAAAATGTTCTCCTCTTTGCAAACGTAGCCTAGGCATATGGTGACAGATTAATTTAATAATGTTGCAAAGGTAGGCTACTGCATCAATCCATAGGCCTATGTTTCATTAGGCTACTAGGCTATTTGTTTTGCCTACTCTTTATTCATTTAGGCTAGGCCTTTTTATTCAGTTATTAATCATCTTCCGTCCTTCGCACTACTTGTGTAGCGCACGCATTCTCCGACCTGTCACCTGTCACTCATCATCGGAAGAGAGGTGTTTGGAATTCCCATGCTCGTGTATGAGTAATGACGTCATCCATAGCCACGAAGACTCACTCCTAGTTTAGGAGTTGTCTGAAAGGCTTTGTGAATAACTTTTAAGAGAAAACTCCAAGCTAAAATCTTTAAGTGCGATTTAGGAGTAGCCTACTCCTAGCAGTAAGATAAAAGGCTTTGTGAATAGCCTACGGCCCCAGTTATTCATCATCTTCCGTCCTTGTGTAGCGCACGCATTCTGAGACCTGTCACCTGTCACTCATCATCGTAAGGGAGGTGTTTGGAATCATGCCCGCGTTACAATCATCAGCCAATCAGCCAATCAAGGTGGTCACGCTTGCCCATTTACCCAAATTCGAATATTACTGATGATCATTGTTATTTAAGAACATGCAGTGTGCGTATACCAAAAACATCTTGCTCGTAAAAAAGCATCATAACGCACACTCTGGCGGGTCTGTTATTTACTGTAGGCTGCGCAAACCACAGGCCTTTAGTGTGGGCATTCATTCATTCATTCAACCTTTATTTATTCTCGGAGGGTCATTGAGGGAAGCCCTCATTTTCAATGAAGCCGAGAAGCGAAGCAAAGCGCTCCACAAACAAGACAACATTTGAGGCCTTCTGTTGAAGAATTTTATATAAAGCCTGCGCTAACAGTAATCCTCCTGCCCCTGATGGGCCTACCACAGCTGTGGATAGTGTGGAATGTTCAAGTAATAACACAATCCAATGTGTCTCAATTGTCCCCCGCTGACCACCTCACACATTTCTCTAGATTTTGCAACGAACTTACATGACACAATGCCATAAAATATGCCAGTTTTAGGACACAGAATAATGTTTGTAATGGTACCAGGTAGGCTTACGTTTAACAGTAACAAGTGTAATGAGCTATTCATTGTCGAAGGTGCATGGTGAAGTGAAATTCTTACTTTGGAAAACAAACATTTGCCATCGCCGATCATCAGAATATTGCAACAGATTCTGTGTTCGGGACTGCAGGTAACTTGTTAAGCCAGTGGTTCTCAAACTTTTATTTAATTTGATCAAGGGGCATGACTGATGATAGTGGAGATAACGTGTTATCCCGAGGCTTTTGCAAGTCAGCATCTTCAATGGTAGTCTATTAAAAATATAAGATCGATGTCCCAAACGGAGAGCCATACTTGTTTTTAACGATCTACTCACAAAAATGTAGGCATGGGGACATGATGAAGTAGGCTATCCAACTGTCTGTGTTAAATTATTGTAACAATCTTGCAAAGTTGTCTCAGAATGGTTTTATTGGTTACGCACCAAAACACACGAACGTCATTACACAGGCAAAACAAAGGAGGTCAATTAAACAAGCAAGATACACAAACAGGGTAGTCACATACAATACACGGGGTAAACACATGAGGTACAACATAAAGAAAGACTATACCAGCTAACACATACATGACAAGGTAAACGCAATTACTCATACTAAAACCAACATCAACATTACACACACACACACACACATACACTGCACAGCATTATGGGAGCACAGTCATCAACAGCTAGGCTCAGATCATTACACAGCCCCCCCGAGACTTAGTCCATGTCCCCTTGACTCAAGTCTTACCCTACGTCAGTCCATGAGCCTGGCTGGGACGCGATGCTGGCGTTGTGGGCGCCCCGCTGTCGCGGCGGTGACTTCCGGTGAAGGCTGCACGGTGACCGGTGTTAGAGCCACAGCTCCATTGTCACCAAGTTCCACAGAGTCAGTGTCAAAGTCTCCACGACCCTCAGCTGAGGCCAGGGGTCGATACGGGGCCAGTCGATCACGGTGGAGAGCCACAACTCTCCGACGCTTAATCAGTCTCACACGATAGACCACATCAGACAGCTTCTCTAAGACATCGCACGGTCCTACCCACTGACTAGTGAGTTTCGGGGAAATGCCTTTCTTTCTCTCCGGGCAGTACACCCAAACTTTATCGCCGGGCTGGAACTCCTGGCCGCTACAGCGCGTATCGTAAGCTCGCTTTTGACGTATTCCAGCTTCACTCATAGCCTGCCTGGCCAACTCGTGTACTCCTTTCAGTCTCTCGCGTAGCTGCTTGTAGTATTCCAGCCCTGGCTTACCTCCAATCTCCGCTTCCGGAGGCGAACCGAACACCAAGTCCACAGGCGTGCGTAGCTCTCGCCCGAACATCAGAGCTTCCGGCGTGCATTTTGTTGACTCTTGCACCGCTGTGCGATATGCCCAGAGCACCAGGGGCAAGTGTAAGTCCCAGTCCTTTTGTCGGCGGTCGGCCAATATGGCCAGCTGCACTGCTAGAGTCCGATTAAACCGTTCCACCAGCCCGTTGCTTTGTGGATGCAGAGGTGTCGTTCTCGTTTTCCATGCGCTGGCAAACCTCAGCAAACACCTCTGCCTCGAAATTCCGCCCTTGGTCGCTGTGGAGCTCTTCCGGTGCCCCGAACCGGCAGAACATCTCAGTGACCAGTCTGTCCGCTGTCGTGTGGGCGCTCTGATCTGGCACCGCATACGCCTCCGGCCACTTAGTGAAATAGTCCATGGCCACGAGCACGTAGCGATTTCCCCGCTCTGTGACTGGCAGTGGGCCCATGACATCGACGGCTACCCGCTCCATGGGAGCCCCGACTGCGTATTGCTGCAGCGGAGCGTGCAAGCGTCGCGTGGGGCCCTTCTTCGCTGTGCAGGCGTCACAGCAGTGAACATGCAGTTCAACGTCCAGCCTGCATCCTGGCCAATAGAAGTGGCCTCTCAGCCGACGAAGAGTCTTTGCAATGCCGAAATGAGCCACCCCCACTGCCCCATGCACATGTTCCAGTACACAGGCTCGTAATCCAGCAGGAACCAGAAACTGGAAAATGTCAGATTGCCTATCGGGAGCTCGCCAGTGTCTATACAACAGTCCTTGACGTGCTACTATTCCCGGCCACTGTGAATAAATCGCTTTGGTCTCTGGATCGAGTGCTGATACGTCAGTCCATGGCAGTCGCTGACCGGCTTCGATCCGAGCGTGGCGTCTTCCGATTGCGCCTTCCGGATCTCCTCCCTCGACATCACGTCCATCGGCGACTGCGCGTCCGTGGCCCCAGCTGCCGCTCTGCAGTGCTGCGTTGTGGCGTTGGGCTGCGGTGCATTGTCTCCGGTCTCTCGATCACTGTAGCTGGTAGCGGAAGGTGGCGAGACGACCTCGGGGTGCTGTTGGTGAGCGTTGACCCTCTCGCTGGCGTGAAGCTGGCGAGCGGTGGCTCTCTTGATGGCGCGGTGCTGGCGAGCGTTGAGTCTCTCGCTGGCGTGCTGCTGACGAGCGTTGGCTCCCTCAATGGCGTGCTGTTGGCGAGCGTTGACCCTCTCGTTGGCGCGACGCTGGCTTGCATTGAAAACAGCGACTCTCTCTCTCTCTGCCAGCGGTGATGCAGCCTGTAGCCGACGAGCGGGCTCCGGTTGAGCCGCGGCCAGGCTCCTCTCCTCTCCTCCCTCCGGTGGCAGTGTTGGCACTGGTCTGCTGCACACGGACGCCTGGACAGGGCGTCCGCGTTGCCGTGAAGGCGACCCGCCCGGTGTCGAATCTCCATGTCGTAGTCCTGGAGCGCCTCCAACCAGCGAGCTAGCTGGCCCTCTGGTTCTTTGAAGTTCAGCAGCCAGGTGAGCGACGCGTGGTCCGTTCTCAGCAGGAACCGTTTGCCGTAGAGGTAGGTTCGGAAATGGCGCACTGCCACCACCACAGCCAACAGTTCTCTGCGTGTCACGCAGTAATTCTTCTCCGCTCGGTCCAGTGAGCGGCTGAAGTATGTGACCACTTGCTCGCCCTGCTCGCCTGCTTGTGAGAGGACGGCGCCGACGCCCACGTCGCTGGCGTCAGTGTCCAGGATAAACGGCAGTCGAGGGTCAGGGAAGGCGAGCACCGGGGCCTCGCATAGCGCCCTCCACAACCGCCGGAATGCCGCGTCGCACTCTCGTGTCCACTCGAAGAGCTGGCCTTTGTGCGTCAATCGATGCAGCGGACTGGCGACTGTAGCAAAGTCCCGAATGAAGCGTCGGTAATATGACGCCAGGCCCAGGAAGCTCTGCAGCTCAGCACCGTCGCGTGGAACAGGCCAACGTCTCACCGTCTCCACCTTAGCTGGGTCGGTGGCCACTCCGGCGGCCCCCACGACATGGCCTAGGAATCCGGTTTGCCTCCGGAACAGGTGGCACTTTTTCGGGTGCAGTTTGAGCCCAGCACCCCGTATGGCGTCGAACACCTTTTCCAGATGTCCTATGGCACCGGTGAAGTCTGTTGCATGACACAGGATGTCGTCCAGGTAAACCACGCAGCATGTTCGTGGAATGCCCGCCAGGACACGCTCCATCAGCCGCTCAAAGTTCGCTGGCCCGTTGCATAGGCCGATTGGAAGTACCCGGAACTGCCACAGCCCTTGCCCGATGGTAAACGCTGTCTTCGGCCGAGCTTCCGGGGCTAGCTCAATCTGCCAGTAGCCACTGCGTAAGTCCAGCGAGCTAAACCAGCAGGAGCCGGCAATGCTGTCCAGCGCATCGTCAATGCGGGGGAGCGGGTAGGAGTCTTTCCGGGTTACCTGGTTGAGGCGCCTGTAGTCAACACAGAACCGCCACGAGCCGTCCTTCTTTCGGACGAGTACAGCCGGCGCAGCCCAGGGACTACTGCTTGGCTCTATCACTCCTGCCGCGACCATTTCCTTGATCTTTTCTTCAGCTGCTTGTGGTTTGGCGAACGGTAAGCGATGAGGCTGAAGTCGGATGGGCCGAGCATTTCCGGTGTCGATATTGTGTTGGACCAGGCTCGTTCGGGTGCAGTCCTCATCTCTTGCAGCGAAGATGTCGGTGTACGCTGCTAGTAGTCTCAGCCGGACCTGTACCAGGTATGTCGCCAGTGGCCTTTCGCCATTGTAGTGGGGCAACTTTACGCTGGGGCGCCCTTCTACCGCCGCCGTCGCACCGGGGACCGGCCGGTTTCCATCGCTCCAGTGTGGAGCGGGTTCAAGTGGCGGGATGCTGCCATCAGCCCGGTTCGTTCCCTCCTGTGGCCGGGGGCGGGTCTCTTCGTCATGGTCACGCTGCAGGCTGGCTCCGTCTGCTGGGCCCAGCAGGTGGCCATGGGCGAGCGGGCTGTCGAAGAGCCGTCTTGGCAGGAAACTTATCATCGCCAGGGCATCAGTTGCAGCTTTCTCCTCCCGTCCAGTAGGGGTCGTCATCCCACTTCTGACACCAATGTAACAATCTTGCAAAGTTGTCTCAGAATGGTTTTATTGGTTACGCACCAAAACACACGAACGTAATTACACAGGAAAAACAAAGGAGGTCAATTAAACAAGCACGATACACAAACAGGGTAGTCACATACAATACACGGGGTAAACACATGAGGTACAACATAAAGAAAGACTATACCAGCTAACACATACATGACAAGGTAAACGCAATTACTCATACTAAAACCAACATCAACATTACACACACACACACATACACTGCACAGCATTATGGGAGCACAGTCATCAACAGCTCAGATCATTACATTATTGTGATTACGAGCCAGTGGTTTTCAAACATTATGCGTGACTCGGACATCTAACTAAATGCAACAGGCTCATATCGTCCTCGCATTCGCAAAATGAGGACCAGTGTTTTGTCAAATTGCAAATAGCTATTCGTTTTAACGATTTTTTTTATGATAGTATGAAGTGCTTTTTGTATAGGCTACTATCTTAATCTTGGAATATGGGGAGGGAAGTGGCGCGTCTGCAGTCAGCCAAATATGAATGTAATTCTGCGGCATAAAGCAGATGTATTTGTTTATTGTACAGAAAAATAAAAATGACATGTCAAGCAGTCAATTGACTACATTGCAGTCAAGAAGTAGGGCAAATTAAGACACTGTTTTGATTTGCGTAGTTGCGTTACCCCCAACACTGACAATAACATAGACAGCAAATTAAGATATTTTTTCGTTTTGTGGAGCGGCACCGGTAGGCTATCAAAAGCAGATTTCGATTTTCGCTACCACCGTGTAGTCAAGCCTTAAGCCATACCCAAGTAGGCTTAATCGAGGTAATGTTTAATTTCGATTTATTTTGTTATTGAATTCTTAGGCTGGGATTCCTTTTGGTAACAATTACGTTTAAAGGTAGCCTAGCCTCCTGCTTTTTCAGAAGGGGCGGCAGTCAGGCTACTGACAGAGCGATGTACAGTGGCATAGCGACGCACAGTGGCTGAAAGTGGTACTAAAGCTTCACGCCTCGTAATGCGCGACTGAAGTGGCCATTTGAAAGCGATGCCCACTGTATACCATTGGTGACCACCTCACAAGATGTGCGTTTACATCCTGTTCAGGTGACAACAGCATATGATCGCAGTCAGGCTCACCTCACCTGTCCCAGGCTCATCTCACCTCACCTGTCCTGGCACAGAGCCAACAGAGCTGCCACAGCAATGCAGCGTTGGGGGAGGCAGCAGAGACACAGGGCTGCTATCAGATTCAATCATGTGATCACAAATTGAGGTTATACATTTTCCACAGGACATTGCATGGAAAATGTAATTAAAATGTACACAAGCATGGTATGCCAAGAATCCGCCAGTAGTTCCTATCCCTCCCATTTTCATATGGTACAACATTTATGTAAATGTATAGATTATTTCACTATCAACAATATTTCCACGTTTTGCCATCCAAAAATTATATTCCGGCCAAAAGTGTTTATTAACCAAATAGGGGTCAAACTGACCCAAAGCACCACTGATCATATTTTTGCTTGAAATGTGTTTGGGGTCTGTGAGACCAAAAAAACAACAGAAGGCTTAGGAGGTTATGAGTCACAGGACAAGGTAAGCATTGCTTTTGATTATCTTCACTGCTTTGAACACAGGCAACACTTTACATGTTATCGAAATAAACAGTAATTCTGAGGCACTCACAAGGAATATAAATTAAAAAGCCTTTATTTTAAACTTGGCTATCCATTAAAGTCCGTAGACTACATGCTGTATGTCTGCATGTGGTCACATGACCTAGAAGCACAGGTGCTCATCTGCACAGGTGTCACCTGGCAGAGAGCAATTACAAGTTACTTTAGATAAGACAAATCACATTTTACCAATTCCCACATCAAGATACAGTTTGAAATATCACTATAAATGGATACATATAGTAACATTATATAAGTTACATTATATAAGACAAGTTACAGATACAGGTTACATTGTGGAAAAGATTTCATTTCTAATCTAATAAATATGTGCAGTCTCAGATGTTAAATGATTTCGCTCTTTCAATATTTCTTATTAACTAACTTTCCACATTAAGATACACTTTAAAATATCAATATAGATACACATATAGCAAAACATTGACGTGTGTATAGTCAGTTACAAAAACGGAGAAAAATCCAATTCTAAGTTTAGACCAGGGTATTGATTAGCTTTTAAAGTATAAATCCAAAAGGATTCTCTTTTTTTTAGTCTATCCCCCCTCTTGGTGATATTTTAACATGTTCTATCCCAAAGATTTTTAGAGTATCGCTACTTCCATGGTTTGCCTCTTTGTAATGTAGAGCCATAGGGTATTGGTGGTTGCTTGTTCTTATAGCATATATCTTTCTTTAAGCTTCCGCTTGGTTCTTCCAATATAAAAACAGCCAAAGGGACATTCAAGTCTATAGACAACAAATGAGGTATTGCAATTAATAAATGAGTGTATACTATTTACGATTGGATGTCACATCTGTAAAAATATTGGTCCTGACCATATTGTTACAGTGATTACAGTTTCCACACTTATAGTTACCTCTTTTTTTGCCTAGCCAGGTGTTGTTCTGTACAGGAGGCATATAGCTTTTCACAAGACTATCTTTTATGTTTGTTTTGAAATGACATGAGCATTCAACTGGCATTTCAAGTGTTCTAATGTTTTGAACTGCAACACCCTTAGATGATCACGAGATGACCACACGTATACTGCTCTCTGACCCCCCTTGTGGTAAATGTTTGCCATAGAGAAACGCTCCCCACGTCCGTCAGTTGCTCTTCTAGGTCACCTGTCAGTACTGGTCTGTCTGTCAGAAAGAAGGACCTTAATCACTACATCAGTCTACATGAATTTAGTTTAATTCATTTATATTTTTTTTTACAAGGAAGTAATGATGAAACATCTTTTGCAAGAGAGACAAGGCCAAGATAGCAGCCATACAAACACACACGATTCAACAAAATTCAACAAAGTCGACAAAAACAACATGATATACAGAGGTAAACAGAAACAAGAAAATAAAATAAAAAAATGATTAAAATATTATAATGCAGTCATCCATCATCATCTATCAAGTCTTCCAATGTTGAGGAATCCATCATTCCCTGAAAACCACAGCCTGCACACATTGTCTCATGGTACATACAGTAGTATACACAGACAACACTATATACACACTGAATAAATCATGTTTGAATGACATTTAGTTTTTTTCTCCCAGAGTGACATTAGAGATGCAGCTACAAAACACATTAAAGTGTAGCAGTAAACAGGTAGCCACATCTCGGTGATAAGTGGGGCAGCTGACTGATCATCAGGTCCTGAGTGTCTGGAAATGACAGCTTTTGCAGCAGCTCTGCTCCAATCAGACGGATGGCTCCCCCAGTTAATATCTGTTGAGGTGATTTGGCAGATTAAGTCATCCTCAGCCAACACAGACATGTGAAAACAGCTCTGATCCAGAGTAATTCAATTTGCTTTAATTAAAAGGTTCTCCACTTGAAAACATTTTACACATCACTATTTTCACACATCACAGAGATTACAATAGTTCTGTCAAGATGATACATCATACATGAAGACAATAAGTGAACTAACTGACAAACTTTGACATCCCCAGTGGATAACATGGAATGTTAGTATATCTATCTACTGTCAAAATCTGATCATTACTTACTGTAGTTCAGTGATCTTGTATGTAGGATCTTTCAGAAGGAAAGAAAGCAGCTCCACATCAGACTCTAGCAGCCAGTTGTACCTCAGGTTCAGCTCTCTCAGACTGGAGTGGTTTGATTTGAGAGCAGAAGCCAGAGAGGAACAGCTCTTTCCTGTAAGCTTGCAGTACTGCAGCCTGAGAGAGACATGTGTTTCAATAGTACTTCATACAGGACTTCATAGATGCAGGAGAATCCTGGCTAGGTGTATGCATGCTATGCCCAAAACAAAAATGTTGATAATAAACAAAAGTAACCGTCTTTTGTGTGTGTGTGTGTGTGTGTGTGTGTGTGTGTGTGTGTGTGTGTGAGAGAGTGAGAAAGAGAGAGAGTGAGAGAGAGTGAGAGAGAGGGAGAGAGACTGGCAGACTTACTCTAGTTTCTCCAGTCTACAGTATAGATTCTCCAGGCCAGTAGAAAGCAGCTCAACTCCTGAATCTCCCAGATCATTGTAACTCAGGTTCAGTTGTCTCAGACGGGAAGAGTTTGAACTGAGCGCTAAAGATAACGCTGCACAGCTCTTCTCTGTGAGGCTACAACCTCTCAGCCTGTAGACAACATTTTAGCACGCATGAATGTGAAGGAAACACACAAGAAACACAGAGAGAGAGAAAGAGAGGGAGGCTCTATGTGTGTACTGCGCACACACACACACACACACACACACACACACACACACACTTATACATGAATATTGAATTTCCCCTAGGGATCAATAAAGTATCTATCTATCTATCTATCTATCTATCTATCTATCTATCTATCTATCTATAGCAAATTAATAGAATTTACAGTGTATTGATGACGTGTAACAATGTTTGTATATGTTTGTTTATTTTTTAATTCCTGTGAATGATTTGACAAATCATATGATATGTTGTGCCAATAAAGCATATTTGAATTGAATTGAATTGAGAGAAAGAGTGTATCTGTGTGTCAGAACACACAGTAACAAAACTAACAGACTTACTCCAGTGTCTCCAGTCTACAGTCTGGATGCGTCAGACCAGTAGAAAGCAGCTCCATTCCTGAATCTCCCAGATAATTACCTCTTAGGTGCAACTGTGTCAGACTGGAAGAGTTTGAGCTGAGAGCTGAAGATAAAGCTGCACAGCTCCACTCTGTGAGTTTACAGCCCCTCAGCCTGTAGACACACACATTCAAAGAAATGTCTTAGAAGGCAGACAGCACAGCTTCAGGATACACACAATGAATCTATCCATCAATGTCATGCCATCATTAAAATACACTTATATCATGCTTGATCTGCCCAAATCCTGCTGCCCAGTAGTGCTGAATCCTGCTTGACCAGGCGATCATGCCAAGACAGTTTGCTTTGTGAGCAACATACTAGTGCAAAAACAGGGTACATAACTACAATGTGATGAAATATTTTTGTTTTGACAGATTTTCAACTTTTCAAGGTGATTTTCCATACTCAAAAGGCCAAAATACCTAAAATGCATTTCAGGAAGCAGAATCTTAGTTCATTCAGAGAGAGAAACACACACACACACACACACACACACACACACACTTGTAGACTTACACCAGTTTCTCCAGTCTACACTTGTGTGTCAGACCAGAAGAAAGCAGCTCCACTCCCGAGTCTCCCAGATTGTTGCCACTCAGGTCCAGCTGTCTCAGATTGGGGTTTGTTCTGAGAGCTGAAGATAAAGCTTCACAGCTCTTCTTTTTGAGGTTACAACTCTTCAGTCTGGAGACACACACATTAAAATGCAAAAAATACACAATTTTATATACACACATAGTCTAATAAAAAAATAGTCCAGATTTGTGTGTGAGTGAGTGAGTGAGTGAGTGAGAGAGAGAGATGGAGAAAGAACCCCTATTCAAACATGCACTGGACTCCGGACATGATCCGAGGTTCAAAAGCTGTATGTGTGAACACAATGAGTTTACTCGGATGAGTGTATGTCTGAACACAAAAGGTTAAAACACTGATAGATCCACACCTAGTGAGGGGGCATGGTGAGGACATTGCGTGCGAAACTGATGGTGTCCCCTTGGCTTAACTGTAGTTTATAAGGTTATGACTTCATCATAATCAACCTCATTAGGTTTCATTGTGAGATTACAATGAATCACAAAAGAATGATTTTTTTATACCTGTTTTTAGTTAACTTTACCAGGGGTGCGAATAAACTTGGAGGGCACCATATTGACAGACTTACTCCAGTGTCTCCAGTTCACACTTGGCCTGTTCCAGACCAGTAGAAAGCAGCTCCACTCCTGAATCTCCCAGATTATTATAAGCCAAGTCTAGATGTCTCATATCGGAAGTGTTTGAGCTAAGAGTTGAAGCCAAAGCTGTGCCGCTGTTCTCTGTCAGGTTACAACACCTCAACCTGTAGACGCACACACACAAATTAAAAAATCAAAATCAATTGAATTAAGAGAATCGCCACAGGGGCCAGACGTACATTTGCGAACGTAGCATTATCAGCACCATGGACAAACCACAGATTGCGAACGCTGTCAGACCCAAGTTTCCGTCGTATTTATCAAACTTTTAATCCATAGTGTAAACTGCGCCTTTCTCCGCCCATTATCACAATTTACGAACGTCCACAACTGAACGGCAGAGCCTACAATCAAGCGCAGTTGAATGAAGTTAACTGATGACAACATTAAAAAGAATCAAACGTTTAGTGATCATGAAATAATACCATACATGATAAGATGTTAACAAGCAGGGAGATAATGAAGAACAGTTCTACTCAAACTACTTGTGCACGTAGGCTATGGAAGATCTAGCAAGTAGGAAAGTTTAAGTGAATGACGTGAAAGTGAAAGTAAGACATTCGAAAGGCCAACGAAAGTTAAGGTTGCTTTTGATAGTACAAATACTTACAAAATTGGTGCTCTAAATAGCGATTCTGTTGTCTTTGAAAGGTTCTCTTTTCGATGCATTGAACTGCACTTTGGATTAACACCTGCTTTTACAAGGCGGAAGTATTTAAGTGCAGAATAGACATGCACCTTCACGAGCAGTCTTTGTACATACCGCAGAATACATAATTAGGCGCTCTTTACGCTTCCCCTCCCATCTCTTTACGCCAAGCTCCCACTTTCCCCTGGATCCTCCCATGAATGCATATGCATGACACGAAAAACGCAATGTGCCATTTTCAGCTCCCGCGACAGGCAGTTTGCGCTTTAACATGCTGCTGATCCAGCCAGAGTCGGGCAGAGGGAACCAGTTATCCGCGAGTGAGATCATCAGTGAAGTGTGTTCATGGTGATTTGGTCCCGAGACATACATTGCTTGAAATAACAATTAAAAGTTCTCTTAACTCAAATAAGCATGACAAAATTCGTGAAAACAATGTCCAGTTTTGCTTCTGTTAAATAAGCTGAGAGTGAAGCGGAATTAGCTAGTAATTACGTTACGTTGTTACAGTGTAGTTGACTGTCTGTCCTTTTAACTTTTGACAATGTGACTGAAGATGTATTTCTTGAATAGCGTGACAGTTATAGCAGTGAGACGTATCATCTCTCCCCGGCCTGTTATTTTGAAAGCGTATGTTTTACAATTTGCAGTATGACGTTATCCATTGCTAAATTAGGGCTCATCATAGACTAGCTAACCACAAAGCTAGCTAATGCCATGGATATCAGTGGAAGACCGCTAACGTTAACATTAATGAGCTTGGAAACCACAACGAACACATTCTGCCTAAATAAAGTAATGATTTATAACTAGTATATCTGTAGTTACAGTCCCTGCATTGTAAAATGTAAGTTAGACGTGCGAGGAGTGAACATGTAGACATAGAGAAAAAGTATCAAACGTAGCTTGTGCAAAACGTAGCTTGTGCATAAAAGTTGGCTTTTCTTTTACACGTGTGTGAAATCCAATGACGCCATGTGTGCGTTTCAGACTGTAGTTCAGGCGCAGCATTAACGAGTTACATAATGGATTTAGATCACTAAATAGTAGGTTTTAGAAGGCAGGCAGCAACTGATGATTGAAAATGGTTTGATGTAGCTTGGAAATAATTTTAAAAGTGCAGGTAAAGGGATAAGCAAGCTAACATTGTAATTATAAGGTAGCTTATAAGGCAATAGGGACTAATTATTACACACGCACACTCAAACATTTAAGAGTGACCTATCATGATAATGATAATACAAATGATGATGATAATAATTACAAAAAATAATGATGACATTATTACTAAGTCTTAGATCAAAGTTATATTTATGACACTAAGTCTTTTAATACTGGTAACTTTGATTTGGTTGTTGTTGTTATTATGTTTTTGTTCAAAAAACTAAGTTTCATATCTTAAGTTTCTATTTTTATACATTTTATTTATCAGAACTTTAATATATTTCCAGAGTGTCTACAGGTATAAACAACTTAAATTTAAGACTTTAATACCTTTTAATACCACTTCTACGTGAAATTTAAGACCAAACTTATGATGTGGAAATATACAGTACTCTTTCCAAGTTCACACACTGATGTCTGTTCAAAATGAACAGTAGGCCTATGGTAAAATGACATAATCGGTTTTCACTTATTTGACCTGAGCCCTAGTCATGGCAGACTTTGGGGTCATAGGGCACACCAAGATGAACCCAACCCCCCCAGTCTAAGGATGGGTCCATAAATGTATCTATATGGGTACATAAAAATATCCTTATGATTATCATTATCACAATTATTATATACTTATTATTGTTATGCTACTGTATATTGTTATGCATGCACTTCGAAGCAGTCAAAGTGTGAAAACATGCATATCAGAGGACCGCTTCACTAATGTAAAATATAATTACAATAGCTTAATTGCTTTACTCTGCATGTTTGCATGATGCTTGCATGAGAAAAAGTACTTCCCAAAACAACAGCAACTAGGCCTATATGGGTGCCATTGTTCTAGGATGCTTCCCTAATGCAAGCAGCATACACTAGTAGGCAAATGGAGAAAATATTTAGGCTACATGCTTTTTAACGAAATTTCATTTGAATGTCTGAATGTAAGGATTCAGGAAATACAATACCAGTTTTTGTGTATGGTAAACAGCAGAGCAGATAGATGTAAATCACTGATTTGGATATATTTATTAAACAGGAAGAATAATTAGTCTACAATAGCTTTTGGCCACATTATATTCAAATCTGACTATAGGCCTACAATACTCAATGCTAGACTAGACAGTGTATTATCCAGTCTCTGCTCCGTTTTTGTGGAAGTTGCAAGAATCAAGTTCGTTTGTTTAAATGTTGTTACCTCGTAGCCGCCCAACGGGTTGAAGCGGAGCTTTGCTTTACCAACGTTATCGATTGGTTTCAGTTTTTCTCGCAGACGTGCACACCACGTATGCATTAAATGTAGGCTCATACCACACGCACATAATTGTATGACTATGTTTGATGACACCAAATTAGCAAGTATTTCACGTCATTAAAAGCTGCACAGTAGACAAACGGGCTCTGACCTAACCATAGACAACGCAGACCATACAGAGAATATTCGACCTGGCAGAACAGATTGCCTGCATTTTCGCAGTGGCATGACTAAAAAAATATTTAAGACCTATCCAAACTGAATTTAAGACAATTTAATACTTTTTAAGGCCTTATTTTTAGGAAAAGTGATTTAAGACTTTTTAAGGATCCGCGGCCACCCTGATTTTGATGTTCCTCTGTGACAATATTATTTAAAAATAAACAAGTTTGTTTTTGAAATGCATTATCATATGTGTGTGTATATATATATATATATATATATATATATATATATATATATATATATATAATATAAAATATATTATTTTAGTCAATACTCATAAATAACTACAAATAACTGATGTTAGGGAAATCTGTTAATGTTTTGTTGTGCGTTTCTGAAAAAATAATATCGGCCGATATATCGGATTTTTAAATCAACAAATATTTGTATCGGTATCGGCCTTCAAAATCCTTTATCGGTCGGGCTCTAATTTGGTACTCCGCCGTCCACAGCATCACCTATACAAGCAGCTATGTCTTGTTTTTCTTATTTTTCACACGACAGCTGCAGCTTGTGAGCTGTGTGTGAGGAGAAAAAACACGTAGGCTACGGGAGGCACTAGAAGCATGCCTTGGACACACTGAAATACTGTAAAAGCAATAACTAAACAAATGCATCTTTCACAAAACAACACTGTCATTCTTAACCTTATTAATACTAATAAAATAGAAATTGTGATGTTTTTAATGTCAGGGTATTGCGGTACTTTTGTAATGTTACTGCACAGTGCAATTCAAGCTATAATACATATACTATATTATCACTAACTCAAAGAGTGTAATACTCACTGGACTCTTCTTGATGCTTTGACCACTGACAACATCCTCAGCAGACCTGCATCTGATCTGGCAGGTGAACTACATCGTCCATAATCCTTCAGGTTAAACTCCTCCAGTTCCTGCTCTGACATCAGCAGCACGAAGGCCAGAGCTGACAGCTGGGAAAGAGAGAGATCCTCTCTGAGTTCATCTCCCTTCCTCACGTAACTCTGGACCTCCTCCACCAGAGAGTGGTCATTCAGTTCATTCAGGCAGTGGAACAGGTTGAGGCATCTCTCTGGGTCGGGAGCTTCGCTGATCTTCTGCTTGATGTACTTGACCGTTTCCTCTGTGTTCAGTGAAATGCTTCCTGTCTGTGGCAGCAGGTCTTGTAATAGTTTATGATTGGACTCCAGTGAGAGACCCAAGAGAAACCTCAGGAAAAGGTCCAACTGTCCATTTTCATTTTTTAAGGCCAGGTCCACTGCAGACTGGTGAAGCTCATAAAGACTGTTAGCACTGAACAGTGAATGAAGTTGAGACGTTTGGTGTTGGTCAAGCATACTACGCTCTCTCATGGCAAAGTGCAAGAACACATATAAAGCTGCTAGAAACTCCTGAATGCTCAAATGAACAAAGCAGAAAACTTTCCCCTGGAACAGTCCAGCCTCTTCTCTGAAGATCTGGGTGCACATCCCTGAGTATACTGATGCTTCTCTGACATCAATGCCACACTCTCTCAGGTCCTCCTCATAGAAGATCAGATTACCCTTCTCCAGCTGCTGAAAAGCCAGTTTCCCCAGGGACAGAATGGTGTTCGAGTTCCAGAGTGTATCTGCTTCCTGTTTTTCATACTTCTGACTAATGTGTTTTGTTTGTATGATCAGGAAGTGTGTGTACATTTGAGTTAAAGATTTTGGAATCTCTCCGTTCTCTGCTTCAGTCAGGATGCTCTCCAGAACAGTGGCTGCCATCCAGCAGAAGACTGGAATTTGGCACATGATGTAGAGGCTCCTGGATGACTTCAGGTGTGTGATGATTCTGTTGGCCAGCTCCTCTTCTGTGATTCTCTTCCTGAAGTACTCCTCCTTCTGTGGGTCATTAAAACCTCGTACCTCTGTCACCTGGTTAACACACTCAGGAGGGATCTGATTGGCTGCTGCTGGTCGGGAGGTGATCCATACAAGCGCAGAGGGAAGCAGGTTCCCCTTGATGAGGTTTGTCAGAAGGACGTCAACTGTAGCATGATCTGTGACATTGTAGATGGACTCATTATGCTGGAAATCCAGAGGAAATCTGCTTTCGTCTAGACCATCAAAGATGAAAGCAATGTTGTGTTTGTTCTGGTTAGAGAGGGTGACTCCTTTTGTTTCACTGAAAAAGTGATGGATGATGTCCATCAAATTGTATGTCTTGTTCTTCATCAGGTTCAGCTCCCGGAAAGGAAGGGGAAATATTAACTGGATTTTCTCATTGGCTTTTCCTTCAGTCCAGTCCAGAATGAACTTCTGGACAGAGACCGTTTTCCCAATGCCAGCCAATCCCTTTGTCAGCACCGTTCGGATGGGTTTGTCTAGTCCAGGTAAGGGCTTGAAAATATCAGTACATTTGATTTGTGTGTCCCCCTTTGTTACTTGTCTCTTGGATGCCATCTCAATCTGTCGGACCTCATGTTCGGTATTGACCGCTACACTTTCCCCCTCTGTGATGTAGAGCTCTGTGTAGATCTTCTGCAGAAAAATCGAGTTTCCCTGCTTTGGGATGCCTTCAAATACACTCTCAAACTTCTTTGACAGCCTGTATTTGAGCTGTTGTTGACATCTAAGAAGCAGTCCATCTAGATATAAGGTGTATGATTAGGTCGGATGGCATAAGAAGCAGTCCATCTAGATATAAGGTATATGATTTGGTTGAATGGCATAAGTGAGTGAAGTGAGAACGTTGCAGTAGTGTTTGGTCATAAGAATGTTTAACATGTCATGACAGATGTCATATCCTGTCAGTAATCTTGACAGTCTTTGTTTAGTGACTATTTCCGGTAAATGTTATGCAGTTGTAAGAATGGTAGCACCGGACCCACATCTATGTAGGAGCTATGAAAAATGATTGCTAATGGTAACAGGATATCATAATATTTCTGAACGGTTATGATTTCTTTTTACTAGCCTGGAAGTCAGCTCTAAATTAACCTGGCCACAACATTTGAGGGCAGGAAATTTGGTCTGGAGTCGCTCCATTGCGAAGTCTAGATGTGTCCTGGCCAATCAAATCATTTTGGCGGGCATTATACGATGACTGACAGAAGGACAACAGTCAATCAGTCATCCACGTCATCTGAGCTGCCGCTGGAGAAGCAAGATGTTCTGTTACACAAGATATTGACAGTGCGATAACTTTGAAAGATGCACAGTACACAGCCATTAAGGCATTTGACATCCTTACATTTTGTGGGCGGCTGGCTTCCAGGCTAGGTTGAAACACGCCTCCTTAATCAAATCCAAATGGTGTGTTGCCAGACTCAACTTCTGATGAGATAACTTTTGATGAGATAACTTTTTATCTCATCAGAAGTTGATCAGATGAGTTTTACTGAGGGCTTAAGTGACGTATTCCCCAATTTACGATGTGGTCGCGAGCATTAAAACAGAAATAAATTCTGAATTATCTGTTTTTCTTGTTAGCTTTGATATCCCTGAAGTAAATATGTTTATACTAGGGATCAGGGTAGGAATTTCACGGCGGCCATGACGGTTGAGGTTTACAGGCCACGGTGGCCTTGGTGCCCCCTTCTTTCAATATTCTGCTTTGCGTCCTACTAATAGCGATATATATTTAGCCTATGGCCTGTCAAAACAATCTTAGCATTCACAGCGCAAATTACGCAGTGGAGAAAGTTAGCGCAAGAAAGAAAGTGCGTCCAATTTCACCCATTCTTCTCAGTTGAACTACTTGCGAAGTAGCCTAATCATCACACAGACATCACAAGTACCACACGAAAGAGCTTTTTCTCAGCTTTTAAACGATGTCAGCCGCTAATTGCTGTGATGAACGGTTCGCGAGAAAAGTAAATCATCATTCAATAATCATAAATTCTACTGAAGGTTTTGCGTCCATCTCCCTACCCATTCATCTCAGCGGAGTACTTCACGAACCCCTCGTTTAACACATGACAAACCATATATCAGAATAAACAGCAGACCTTACCGAACACAAAGCTGTAAAGCGGTCCCCTGTACAGTTAGCCGTTCCAGAGTAATCCCGTTTTGAATTTGCAGTAAATTTCAACATACATGGATGTCTCCAAATTTGGGCTTTAAGTTTTACACTGTGTTTAAATTGTTCCACATTATTTCATAACGGGCCAAATACAAAATAAATATTACAAATGTCGCCTAGATATCGGTAAATCAGAGGACAGCTGACTAAGAGTTTGTGAAAGTAGCCTTAATGATCACAAAATGCTAAGCATGCATCTAGGCTATTTGACTTTCTTAAAGCTGAGCTGTGCTTAAATTGTTCAATACATGATTTCATAACAGGCCAAATATCAAATAAATGTTAAATATAGCCTAGATATCTGTAAATATTAGATGATCAGATGATTTACAGTTATATGTAATGTGTCATGTTTCATGTTTTTGTAATGTTTCATACAGTGATGCAGGTCTACTGCAGTGAATAGGCTAAATACAACATTTTTATAGCCTACTACTGCAGTGAATAGGCTAAATACAACATTTTTATAGCCTACTACTGTATAGTTAACGTTGGCCTTAGTGCCCTGACATGTGGCCTTTGTGCCCTCCACCAAATATGCCCAACTGAAGGCCAAGTGGCCTTGCCCCCAGAATGTTGAAATTCCAAGCCTGCTAGGGATGTCCCGATACCATTTTTTTTTTTCAAACCGATACGAGTACAAGGATTTACATTTGTGTACCTGCCGATACCGAGTACCGATACCAATATTTCTACCACAAAATAACTAGCATAAAATTGCAATTAATTTCCGTCTCTGCTCTGATTGTTACAATAAGCCTAAAATAAATATATATAATAATGAGTATCAAATTAAATATATAATAGCAGGCCATTTCAAACCAAAAATAAACAAACAATTCTGTCTAAAACAAGCCTCTACAATGGCACTGTTTCCATATCTTAATTAATCAAACTAGACTATTTTGCACTGTCTCTCAGTAAAATCGGATAGGGCAACCAAACAGGATTCCACGTAACCCTACTGTAGGGACCTTTGTAAAATTTGGGTGGCTCCTTTAAGAACGTAGAGCGAGCGGCCACCTAGCGAGAGAGGAAAAGGGAGAAGATGCTTCTGCCGGCTACTAATTTCTGCCAAAGCAGAGTTTGTGAACGAGACTTATGCATTGTCTACTATTGGCCATTGAATAAAGTGGTGATATCTCGCACTCTGTCTTGGATCTGGCTATAGTAGAAGTGAATTGGGCCCTGACTTTGGTCTTGGAGCATACTGTATAATGATCCGACTAACGTGACGATCTGGACTGAAATAAAGGCAGGGAAGGTAATATTTCTTTCTCAGTATAATTGACCAAAATGTGTGCTAACAAAACTCTATGCAAATCAGATTTATCTACTGAAACAGAAACTACTAGCGCGAAGTACAGAGCTACACTAACACACCAGCAACGCACAACAACTAGGCTACACTCATGCCACATGCATAGTTTAGCTGAGCTATTGTAAAACAGAAAACCATACATATTAGCTGCATATACTCAACGCAGATACATGAATCTAGCTAGTTGTATGTTTTTCAAGTGCAAGACTTATATACTGTACAGTAAGCGTTGTGAGTAGGCTTCATGTAAGCATAGCGGCTACTATGATTTTTAGGGGATGCTGTGTAAGTATCGGTGAGTGGCATTGGGGATTTTTTTTTTAGTACGAGTATATGGGTCCAGTTGTTGTATTAACAAAGTAGAAAGTTCAGTAAATCAGTATTGAGTGAATATCTCACTTTGCTCCAGCTGCTGAGCGAGGGTCTCCTGGTTCATGTCCCTCAGGATGTGCACTGCGATCTTCAGAGCTCCATCTCTTGCATCTCTCTGGTCCTGCTCATCCTCCTCCTCACCACAAGGGGATTCTGGGTAATCATGACTCAAGAGCTTCTTGAGTCGCTTTAGTTCATTCTTCATGAAAGTGACGACTTTGTGTTCAAGCTCCTGATTGAAAATCAAATAATTCCAGTGTATTCAAAAATGTCCTGTCCTTGACAACTTTTTATGTTTAATTTCCTACACACACACACACACACACACCTTGAATACAGTCGACAACTCATTTTCATAAGATCTGCTCAAGGATGGATTAACTCTTTGCTCTTCCTGTTGGATGCTGAAATACAAGGGCAGCAAGAGTTAGCCAACATAGTTAAATGTCTAAGGCATTTATATGTCTATGGCATCTGTAAACGTGAACGCCAACACTAAGTACTGTAAGTTGAAAAGTAAATTGAGAGTTAAAATACAAGATTTGTATCTGTTAATGTAATGTTGGATAAGGGTTGTGTTTATGTGAGGTTTGACATGTGTGAGGTTTGACATGTGCTGGTGGGTAAAAGCACTTCAATGTTAGTAAATGCTCATAAATAGAGTCTGATCAGGGGAAACATTCTATTGGGAAAACTAAAAAGAACGTTATTATTTGATTAGTTGAATATTTTTCATGCGCTTGCCCAAAACACAGTTTTGGCCTTGTAGATCTCTGAAGTTCACCTACAAGTATAAGTACATAAACTCTTTTGATCCCGTGAGTGAAATTTGGTCTCTGCATGCATCCCAATCCGTGAACTAGTGAAACACACTCAGCTCACACAGTGAGGTGAAGCACACACTAATTCCCGCGCAGTGAGCTGCCTGCTACAACAGCGGCACTCGGGGAGCAGTGAGGGGTTAGGTGCCTTGCTCAAGGGCCTTACTTACCTTACTTAAGGCCTTACTTAAGCCGTTTCCTACTGGTCGGGGTTCGAACCGGTAACCCTCCGGTTACAAGTCCGAAGCGCTAACCAGTAGGCCACGGCTGCCCCAAAAAGGAACCAAAGCTGCCATCTTTGCTCATATAAGGAGATCCGGGTGTTAATTGAAATTACCTATGGCAAGTTGCATTGCAAGTTAGCTCTGAGGTAGCAACAATCAAAGTGTGCCATCTTCACGTACCGAAGATCACAGTATCTACTAGAAGGGACAGGACAAAAGTGAGTAGAGCAAAATGTCTGCATTTCCGATTTCTTCTTCCCCGCGAGAGTTTAACAGGTGCGATAATTCAAAATCCCCATGTTATTTTCCCATAGGGAAAATCTCAAGATACCGGATCTCCTTATTTGGACAAAGATGGTAGCTTTTTTGTAGGCAAACTTCAGAGGTCTATAAACCCAACGACATTGTCCTTCGAGGTGTCCCGTTATACGAAATGAATGGACTTGGTGGAGGAAACTCTAATCCGCTGCGTGTGGGGAAGTTCTTTGCTTTGCCTTGTTCATTAACCCTTAAAGGAGTACCGTCACACTGGTGTGACAGGAATGTTGGGAAATTAACATTCTAAAGAATATCTGGGTTCATTGAATTCAACATAGAATTTTAGAACCTTCAATTGTTGCGGAACTTAGAATGTTCAAAAACCTACACCTTTAAGGGTTAATTCCGTACAGCAGGACACCTCAGTGGCCGTTATTCCTTACATAATGGAGTTACCAGCACCCAAATTAAATGGTTTTTTTTTTAGCTTAAACTGATTGACTCAAATATTTTAAGTTTATTCAACTTGTCTGGGCTTTCAGTGTCCCCGGGATCAGGACGTTCTTCATGTTTAAATTCAATAGGGTAACCCTTTGACCGGTCACTTTTCATGGACACACAGCTGGGCACAGATGAACAGGATCTCTTCGATTGAACCGGGCTTCAAAAAAGGTGAAAACATAAAAGTCATACACACAACTCATACTGAATCTATACTAGGTCTAGATGTATACAGCAATTTCCTGTGTACTAACCGTATCGTGTAGTGTTTTATGCAAATTAAAAAAGACAAAACCTGTATTGATCCCACCCGTGAATTAACCACAGCGCCCTATAGCCCAATTAATCAGAATCAGATCAGCACTTTAATCAGAGAGAAGAATGAAGAAAATGAAGGTATTCACTCCCCTGTATATTAACCTTATTGTGAATTAAATTTAGCAAAATCAATGTATAAACCTTGGTTAATAGGCAGGAAATTACGGTAGTACAGTAGTATCAACAGAAAGAGGTCTAAAGCACAACAAACACAAGATGCTTCCTTGAACATACTTCATCAGCTGTGCAATCAAGCAGCTCTATCAGCATATACATTTGAACAGCAACACAATAATAATAATAATAATAATAATAATAATACAAATAATAATAATAATAATAACACCTAAACTATTCACATTATAACATGTCTACTGACATTATTACTTGAACTAATTAGACAATATTAACCCTTAAAGGAGTACCGTCACACCGGTGTGACGGGAATGTTGAGAAATGAACATTCTAAAGAATATCTGGGTTCATTGAATTCAACATAGAATTTTAGAACCTTCAATTGTTGCGGAACTTAGAACGTTCAAAAACCTACACCTTTAAGGGTTAATGTTTTCATGTTCTCCCTGAAAATTGCATCTTTTGGCATTTTTGTTCATACCTTGAGTCAGGACAGTGTCTTTTTCGGAAACTCTTTGACTGATCAATCTCCATGAACACAGCGCTTGAAGTAAAGCTGCTCCTAATTAAACATACATGCAAAAAGGATGATGCATACAACCGTTACCACTGTAAAGAAAAGGGGTGAGTTGGATTTATAACTCAAAACTGTGGCCCATGGGCTATACTACGAATCTCAATTAGTGGGTCAGCAAGGCATGTTGCGCTCTAAGCCAGGGTATGCTGTGACACGAAAGTGGCTCTGTTTTAGCGTCGCTGTATCACCATGGTGTCTTATGCTGCCAACCAAACCTGGTCGGGAGCAGGTTATGTGCTAAGTTATAGCTCAAAATCGTGTAAAACTACCACCTACTGACCAATCAGTTATCTTGAAAAACAAAGTTCTCACGTGTAAGATTCTGTCATATCTTACAGGTGGAGCTCCGACTCTCCAAACATTTTGGATCTCGCAGACGCTTTAATGCATGCAAATATGCCAATACTATGGACATGCATACCATACAACATCTGATGACAATCGATTTATTTGATGTTATAGGCTAGACACTAAAACTGATCGCAGTCTAGACTATCGCTCATAAATGCGGAAGTAATCGGTTTTTAATATAGGCGGTCTTGTACGTCTCCACGTTTCACGATTGGCCAACATCACCCCAACACCAAGAACGTGCACAGATCTGGGCTGAAAGCCTAGTTTTACAAATATATCACATAACTGGTATCGTAGTATCACTTAACTTATACCCCGAGTTAAGGCTTTGTGTAGCTTCCATATGTGTACATAGCCTAGATATGTCTAACTTGCTTCGTAGTATACCCCAATGGCCTACACAAAGCAAGTCCAGACACAAGCTGTTATTCTAACCTGAGATCACAAACAGCATCTCCCCCTCTGAAGTTGATGTCCTGATCCTTCGACTGGTCACTCTTCATGGACACACAGCTGGGTGCAGGAGAGTCTGGCCTCACTTTCTGAGTTCGACTTTTCAAATTAAAAATAAACATACTGTACGTAACTGGATACAGTTAAAGGCTTTTTATCTGACATGCATGTGATATACAGTACGTGTGCTACTTATTTCACAACTCGGAGAGATATGTCTAAGCAAGCACCAATTACTTTTCTGTGCCGTATGAGCAATTTTGTTGACATTACAAAGATATTGAACTGTGTTAACTGACTGAAAAAGCAGATGTCCACCAGTATCTTTTCACATTTTTCACATATAACATGGTTCATGGTTCCTATCTCTTAATTTAGAGTTTCACATAAATATGGTATTTTCCTTTGTTCACCATACCTTCATGGCTAACATTGTAATTGTAATTTATTTATTTGAACAAGGACAGTGCACAAAAAAAAATTGTGAAGACAGAGGACCATGGTCCATACCTGGCATCAGGATAGCTGTCTCCCCCACTGAAGTTGATGTCCTGATCCTTTGACTGGTCACTCTTCATGGACACACAGCTGGGTGCAGGTGAATTTGGTCCTTGTTTCTGGATCGGACTGAACAAACAAAACAATCCATGATAACATGATAGCAGAATCCATGATTCTGGGCAGCCGTGGCCTACTGGTTAGCGCTTCGGACTTGTAACCGGAGGGTTGCCGGTTCGAACCCCGAGCAGTAGGAACGGCTGAAGTGCCCTTGAGCAAGGCACCTAACCCCTCACTGCCCCCTGAGCACCGCTGTTGTGCAGGCAGCTCACTGTGCCGGGATTAGCGTGTGCTTCACCTCACTGTGTGTTCACTGTGTGCTGAGTGTGTTTCACTAATTCACGGATTGGGATAAATGCAGAGACCAAATTTCCCTCACGGGATCAAAAGAGTATATATACTTACTATACTATAACATGCACATTCTCTGTATATTCATTTTGGCAAATGAGGTGGTGGTGATTGACTTGGTGAGGTTGATGCAGTGATCATGTCTACTACATACAATATGTGTCATTAGTTACATATCTTCAGATTGTGTATAGCTCTGCAACACCCCAACCTCCACCCGCCCCTCACACACACACACACTCTCTCTCAATCTCTCATTCACACACACACACACACACACACACACAAATACACCACCTGGTATTTCCTTGACTCCCTCCACCACCAGAGTCTCCATGTTCACTCATGTTGGAGCTAGACCTGCAGTCGCTCCCTGTGTATAAAAGATGTGATTTATTTCAACATAACGGTGTTAGGCTGGATGATGATCAATGGCAGTAAATAAGGAGTCCTACCTGTACACAGCAATGTAACTTTTCAAAAATTCCCAAATCTTCATTTCATATACAGTACACTTTCAGAATATGCATTTTTGTCACATGAGCGTCTTCTCGCTATGCTATCAGGTCTGTGTGCACAAAGCTGATGTTCGTATAGTTTGTATAACGTGTCCAGGTTGAACAATGTTATGGTCGTATAGTTTCTATTGTAACATGTCTACAGTACGTTGAACAATGTTATGGTCGTATAGTTTGTATTGTAACGTGTCTAGGTTGAGCAATGTTGTGGTTGAACAATGTTATGGTTGGCAGGTCAATGTGTGTAGCCTACTGTTCTATGACAGGCTGTTATCTGGGCCAGTGTTGGGCCGGCACCCCTTTTCTTCCCTGTGGAACTGAGATTTGGATTTGCGGGTGTGTTCAGTGACAGAGGTTGTGAGGAGTGGTTGTGGCCGGCAACAATCGCAATAAAATCACAATTAAATAGTACTTTTTCTTTGCATGTATTTCAATAGTGGTGAACTCTACATTATGATAGTTTGTATGTTGTACTAGAAAAGGTTTCAGGCACTGGTCCACTAACTACCTCATTCTTGCAATGCAACTAAGTGTGCAATATTGACATTGTACTAAACTGTAAATAAACTGTACTAAGTTCAGTTGCAAACTCCTCATTTATACAATTTTTTCTTGCACATGTGGACTGAGTGTTGATATGGATTATACAGCTATATTGTACAGCTACACATAGCCATACATATTCAATTTGTGGAATCCTTAGCGACATTAGTTACAATGTTGCCTTCTTCTGCTAGCCTATACTTCCGTCAGATCATTGTATGTCTGTCACAACCCTTTAAATAGCTCGGTGAACTTGGCAAAATTGTATAGGCTACAAGTGCAATACGGAAAAAACTGGTGTGGCTTACTGTTTCTAAAGAACCCAGGTTAGGATACAGCTTCGTTACAACAAATACAACTTCGTTGAAATAGGCTACATTACAAAGGCTTAGGCTATCAATTTTGTAGACAAAGACCAAACTTACATTTTCATCGAATACATTTTTTTTCCACCGGAGAAAATCATCAACCCTGATTCCTCACGGAAATGAGAACAGGAAGAGAACCGGTAAATAGATTCAGAGTGCACTTTCGTTTATCCTGAAACGCGCTTTTTTACGGGGCGTGGATGAACCGCTGTCACGTCATCCGGATAAATATTCTTTGGACGCCGCCATTGGCCGATTTGCGGCTCCCATTGACTAACATTGAATGTTAAACGTCAATTATGTGCTCAAACTAACGCCGCTGACTTATGCCAGCAACCATTTCACTTTGATAACAACATTTATACAGCAAAAATAACTGAATTCGGATCAACCAACGTGGAGAAATCTCAACAGGAAGAAAATTGACACTGCGTGACTCGGGATGCATTGCATTTCCCCTTGTCCATGAGTCACGTATAACAGGTTACCTTGGCGGCCGTTATCCCTTACTTGGCATAAGTTAAAAGCTAACACACCTTGCTTAACTCTTCACACCTTGGTAAAAATGGTGTTTTCATATCAAACAGTAAACACAAGCGATCACAATAATAAGCACACAATGTGCCAACTACACACTGATGGTATTGTAATGATCTGAGCCTAGCTGTTGATGACTGTGCTCCCATGATGCTGTGCGGTTGATGTGTTATGTTGAATGTTAATGTTCCAGAGGTGGGACCAAGTCACTGTTTGGCAAGTCACAAGTAAGTCCCAAGTCTTAGCACTCAAGTCCAAGTCAAGTCCCAAGTAAATACAGAGAAGGGCAAGTCGAGTCCAAGTCCAAGTCTCATCAAAGCCAAGTCGAGTCCAAGTCCAAGTCCCAATCTTTTTCAAGTCCTGAACAAGTCATCAGGTACTCTTCACTTAATAATGGCATTATTAGACTATCGATCATAATTTTAACACTTCCATCTAATCCACAGAATTTTTTTTTATAAATACAGATTAAAATATGTTCAATGTTTCTGTCTTGAAATCTTTTACGATATATGCATGCGCATACAATATACACATGTGCATACCTGAGTAATCTGTACAAAACGGATAGCTACATGACAAATAAAAATATTGTTTTTCCAAATTTCGGAGCCCACTGTAAGGATGAGTAATAATTTGACTGATGGCATTTCACTGCGCTAGGCCACAGATTTGCCTGCAAACAATTTATTAGGCTGTCTGCCAGTGGCGACTCATAAGGGAAGCCAAGGTCAACACTTTTATATTATTTAAAAGATAATAATGACACAGTAATTTTGTTTTAAAGTATTCATTTCTTAAGAAATACTACACATTTGATGCTGTTTATCTCATTTGTAAATGGTGCACTGTCACTTTAAGCCCATTGTGTGCCACTGTCCACACATTCTCATAATGATCTTTTTTTTACCAGCTCCATTCCAATGGCTAGTCCACAAACTCAAACATTGTTTGTGCCACATGAATAGCACAATATTAACAATGATAAGCATTATATTAAGTTGGCACAAACAGCTTTCATTCCTTTGGAAATAGATGCATGTATGACATGATGCTTGCTTGACATTTTCTGTTTGCAATTAAATGTGAATTATGAGCCTGGTAGCCAGTAGCCACCTAGCTAGCTGAGTGGAATGCGTTTCAATCGGCATATCAATGTGCTTCATGTAAACAAATTATTGAATAGGCCTACTTCAAGACTCACCATTTCCATTAAACAAAGGCAAAGACAACTCTTCATATTCTTGTCCACTTTCCAAATCACAGTGAGTGCAGCCTATGTCATAGTGACCTGGATCTCATAGTTTATAACAGTAGTGAGAACCGGATAAATCCGCAATTTCCCCTAATCTCGTATTTGTTGCCTTCATGATTTCCTTTTATACGTTTCTTATATTTAAAAGAAAATATCAATCATCATCAACAATGACAAGCCAGCTGGAACCTGCCACTCGTTTTCTCTCCCTCTCGTGCGTGCTTAGATGGGGTTCTCAATTAAATGGAGTAGGCTAGCATAAGTTCAAGTTGGATCTTAATGGAGAGGACTCGAAAAGTATCATCTTTATGTAACATGCTGTTGGTGCATTTTGACATTGTAAACGTTCTTTAACAAGAGTGCAAATCAGTTTGCAGTAAAGCTACTAGTTATTAGCTAAATGTTGGTCGTTTCTCTGTCTCTTGGTGCCCTACACACAGTGCGTAACGCATGTGGGGGTAGCAGCAAGCACTGAACTGTGCTCTGGACTGGCCGCTTGTCTCCGCTATTTTTTTTTTTTTTAGTCGCGGAGGGAAAGCATCTCTGGGGTGACTGGTCCACGATCAGGATATTTAGTTTTTGACTCGAGACATGTCAAGTCGTCACAAGTCAAAGAGGCAAAGTCCGAGTCAAGTCTCGAGTGAATAGTATTCAAGTCCAAGTCGAGTCGCAAGTCATGCCGAATTTTATCAAGTCAAGTCTGAAGTCATTAAAATCATGACTCGAGTCCAAGTCATGTGACTCGAGTCCACATGTCTGATGTTAACCATGCAAGTTACCAATGTTGTGCGTCCTGACTGTCGTGTTTATGTTTATAGTTGATTACAGTGTTCATAACCGGGTCTAACTAGTGTGTGTTGTAGATACAGCCTCACATAGATGTTTAGTGCTGGAGCATAAGGGCCAGGTCTGGCCCGACAATATGCGTTTGTGTGTTTTGGTGCATAACCAATTAAACCATTCTGAGACAACTCTGCAAGATTGTTACAGTATGAATAAAAAACACATCTGGCTTTTGCTTTCTCTGTGCGCAAGGTAGACTATGTCAGTTTGAGGTCATACTGTTGTCATAGTTCTGAAAACATACAGGGATTCAAACTTTAAGTATTGGTGTTTATTTACACACATAAAAAAAAACACAAGTGTGTTTCTCCAAGTCAAAACACAAAATAGCAATTTCTCTGAGACAAAACAAATCAGTCCACATCGTGTTGCCTCTCAAAATTTCGTCTACATCACATGCAATGTCCTAGTCCAATAGCCTAGAAATCTAGACGCACCCTAGCGGCAGCCAGGGCTAGTCTAGCAACTCTCCGTTGACTTGTGAGCTCGAAAAATGAAACTTCTATCAGGCCTATCAAATCGTGTATGGAGTCGTTAGGCGGGCTTAATGTAAGGCACTTGTTTACCCGACTACGCCACCCAATTAAAGAGCTGGGAACTCTAACAATAAACTGCAAGTTCTTTTAATTTGGTGGGAGCAACAGAACAGAACTACCACAACAGCAAATCCGTATAAAAATACATATATTTATTACAAGCTTTCAATTAAAAGTGTACACCATTCATGCACTCATTAATGTATGGGGCAATCCGAATAACCAGTCCACGTTCCATCCGATACAGGCCCACACACAGCTGATGCTACAGCGCTACACCAAGTCCACACAGTCCGTATGGGGAATCCCCTCTTTATCAGTCCAGTTCACAACAGCGTATCCAAAGCACACCTAACTCAGACGCGCGCTCACACAACATGCACACAACAAAAGAGAAGCCGCCAGTATCTCCACAGCAAAATATCACAGCAAACCCCAAACAGGGCGATCAAGCATTTAAACACACTATAATTCCACACACTACCCACATAGGCTATAATCTGATCCACGGGCGGCAGTCTATAATTCTCAAATGACGTGTTGCAATAATCTTTGAACTCATGCAGCGAGGATGTAGATCTTGAACTTGAACCAATGCGGCACTGATAGCAATAATTTTACAGTTAAAATTATTAATAATTCAATTGCCACGTGGCCCTTCTTGGTTTAAAACAAAGACACTCTCCCCTCCCCCAGTGGAATGCTAATGTAGTGGTTCAAGGGCTACAGGTACACAGGACAAAGGATGTTACCTTGATATAATGTATCCATGTGTCATGAAATGTAAATGTATTCATGTCTGGTATCATTGTGATAGTCTCAGTACAAGGATTGTAATGATTTGATTGTGAGAATGTTTGGAACATTCTATAAGTGATATTTCTGATATACAAGATATCTCTCCTCATGCTATTCAGATAGGTGGGAAGTGGGTGTGAGTAGGTGTGTCTGATGCCAACTGGAGAACCAATCATGTGGGCTTGTTTTGGCGCCATTTTCTTCTTTGTTTAAAGCATTTAAAAGGAACTAAACTGCAATGTTTGTTAGATTTGGATTTAGACTTGGACTTAGACTATGGAGAACTGAGAGAGAGAGGGTGATCCAACAGAGGCCAAGGCCTTGTGCTAGGCCTACATAGACCATAGACCATTTTTTTTGTACCCTCTCTGCTTATAACAGAATAAACTTGATTCCTGAGTTTTTCCTGAAGTTTGCCAGTCTAAGATTAATATTAAGTAATTATTCACCACAATTACTTTCAGCACTCACCATCAAACTGGCAGCAGACGTATCTGACTCCCAGTCCGGTGGCACGTAGCCCAGTCACTGCGCCGGTGCAGCTTGGTTAATTGTAGACACTGGGCCTCCACGCCGTGGGAAACCCATGGGGATGACTGGCAAACCATTCGCCCAAAACGTAACGTCGGAAACTGGAGTCCTAATGTAGATCAGCACAGCTCAGCAATCCAGCGAACCACAGGCACAGATTAAGCCAGGAACTCCAAACGGACTATCCACAACAAAAAACGGAGGAAAATGAGCAAAAGAGAACAGCAGACACCAAACATACCTGTACAGGAAAACAGGATCTGAAAACATACCTGTACAGGAAAGCTTTTAGTTAACTCATCTTATCCTGTAGACTACTTTTTCAGATTATTCTACATCTGCTACTATTGGAGGGCGCAGCCAGCCAGAAGCAGATGGGCTCCCCCTAGTAAGTCAGGTTCTCCTCAAGGTTTCTTCCTGGAATATGGGAGTTTTTCCTTGCCACAGTTGCCATATGGCGTGCTTGTGGGGGGTAAGAGGGTTAAGGCTGCCAGTCTTATGACGTCATTTTCTGTATTTTTGATATGTTGCTAAGTGGATCATAAACAGCCCCAGCAATGAAGAAAAGTGATTGATAATGACTGACTGACTATTATTGTGTTACATGCTTCAAATGTAAAGCACTTTGAGCTGCATTCTGTGTATGAAAGGTGCTATACAAATAAAGCTTATTATTATTATTATTATTAAACACCAAGCCAGGCCGAACCACTTTCATCTGATCAGTCCACCCTTTAAGTCCAAGTTACTACTAGGCCGGCAATCATTAACACCTGTAAACCTAATCAGCTATTAGGCCATTGTTCAGCTGTTACATGCAGCGCAGGGGGGGAAAGGGGCGTAGTCATGCAACTACGGTCAGACAATAATACACAGCAATCAATGCACACCACAAGATAAAATAAGAAAGTAAAAAGCACAGCAATCATTATCTAAAAATTCACATTTCACACCATGCACAAATGACCACAATTATCCATACATCCTTACATATAACATTCCCCCACTCCTTATCTTTGGCAGTCCCTGTCAACACATAATCATCATAAGAGGCTCTTAGGAAGAATCCCTATATCTCAATGGTTGCAACCCAAGATTAGCACGTACAGATCTCTTAGGGGCCACATCATTACCTGCTACATCATCTGGCAGAGGGGGTGCTGCCCAAGGCACACAAAACATGGATGGTAACTCACTGCTGGGAGACACTGGTACATCTGGATGCGATGCGGGGGCACCTTGGGGGTGATTAACACAAGGTTTAAGACAATTCCTGTGTAAAACCCTCTCTTTCCCAGTACTTTCTGGGAAAAGTATGGGGTGGTCCTGGACTTGGAGATGCCATACAAACTACACAGTTAAGCAACGAGATGGGACTCAAAATTGGGGCCTTGATCTGAGTGAAATCTCACTGGACATCCGAAAGTTTGTATCACATGTTGCCATAAGACTCTAGCTGTTGTTTTAGCGGTCTGGTCTCGGGTTGGGATGGCCCAAGCATAGCGAGTAAACATATCAGTCATAACTAAGATATTCTGATAAGCATCAGTAGGCCTATCCAATGTCAAAAAATCTAGCCGAATGACCTTTAAAGGGAAGGACAAAAGGTTTCAAGGGGGCTTTCAATGCACCATCAGCTTTCTGGACTTGGCAACGAGGGCATGTAGCATGATATTGCTGTACCTGTGATTGCATGCCAGGCCAGAAGAAGTTGCGTCGGAGGCAGCTCAAGAGTCTTCTCCACGCCCAAATGGCCCACAACCTCGTGATGCTTCTTCCACACTTTACGGCGTTGTAGACTGGGGCACAAAATCTGGAACCTAGCTTCATGGGTGTTGTGGTCGAGGACTTGTCGACACAGAACTCCGTTGCGCAGCAACAGCCGGTCCTTCTGTTGTAACAACTGCTTTACGTGGGGTGGAGCAGTCCGCCATGCACTTCCGGTGGGGAATTCTCGGTTCTCCACATAGTCCCCTCGCTGCTTAATTTGCCATTTGCTAGCGTAAGCCACAACTCTCTCCTGTCCCCCTTGTCTCTGCGCCAGGACCGCCCCCAAGCCAGCGTTACTTACATCGGTATACAAGACAAAAGGCTTGGAATAGTCAGCATACGCCAAAATGGGAGAGAGCAGCCTTTAGGGACTCAAATGCTTGTTGGCACTCACTGGACCAGGCAATATGGCGGGATTCTGTCCGTTTGTCTGCAGGGGCACCTACCAAAAGGGAATTCAAAGGGTGAGCTACCCTGGCGAAATTGGCAATAAAACGGCGGTAATATCCCGCTAGGCCAAGAAAGGCACGTACATCCTTAATGGTCGTGGGGACTGGCCATGCAGTTACTGCTGTTACCTTATCAGGGTCTGGTTTCACTCCCTCCCCAGAGACTACATGGCCTAGAAACTTCACCTCCATCTGAAGTAGCTGGCATTTATCCACCCTTAACTTGAGCCCATGGTTGTGCAGTCGCTCAAAGACACCTTCCAGGTGGCGCAGGTGGGTGGAAAAATCTGAGGAATATATAATAATGTCGTCCAGGTACACAAGTACAGAATCTGCAAGTTGACCGTTCAGACATTGCTGCATGAGCCGCTGGAAGGTGGCTGGTCCATTGCAGAGCCCAAACGGCATTCGCCGGAATTCGTACAAGCCGAGCGGTGTTGTGAAGGCAGTCTTGGCCCGGTCTTGGGGAGCCACACCAACCTGCCAGAAGCCACTGGCCAGGTCAAGCATGGTGAACCAGGAAGCAGAAGTCAGGGAAGTTAAAGTCTCTTCTATACGGGGAGGGGAAAAGCATCTTTATGGGTAAGAGAGTTCAATTTTCTGTAGTCGACGCAAAAGCGCCAACTACCATCTTTCTTACGAACCATAACAATGGGTGCTGCCCAGGGGCTAGAACTTTGCTGGATGACCCCCTTCTCTAGCATATCTGATAATAAGGCCCTCATTTCCTTATACATCATGGGTGGCAGTGGACGATACCTTTCCCTAACTGGAGGCGCATTAGCTGTATGAATTTAATGCTGCACAACATCAGTATGGCCAAAGTCTTCATCATGAAGAGCAAATACTTGGACCCACCTCTGTAATAGAGCTCCAAACTCTTGTTTCTGCTGCTTGGTCAAGTCTTCCCGTTGTTGCAAGTCCCATAGTACCTCAGCAGGGGGAGTCACTTGTTCTTCCGGTTTAACTTCCACGATGTCCACGCTGACCGTCCCGTCATCTTGTACGATCAGGCTTAGGTCTGTTGACCCATGAACGTCAGCACGATCAACGCAGTAGACTTTAGCCAACTTCTGGTAGCGGCCTATGGACACAGGACAGGAGCTCGCATTCCGTATCCGTATAGGAAGACGACCATGCTTAACAAGGGCAACAGTTCTTGCTACAGAGAAGGCTTCCAGATCAGGTTGGGCCTCAATTAGGCCGCAGTAGTCCCGTCCCTTTGGACCCATTCGGGCACGCCCCCAGACAACCACTTCACTTCGGGCTGGAATGGACACACCCCTTCGGCAAGCAGGGCGCACAAAACCCATGTAGCCATCTTCTCCCTCAATGATGGACGTGCGTTGGCATAGGGCGAATGCACCAGTCCAGGCTTTTCTCGTCCCCTGGTCCTGGAACACAACCTGTGGGCCTTCTGGGTGATTGAATAGGTTAAGCCAACAAGCAGTTATAACATTCATGCCAATGAGTACTGGAGCAGAGAGGCAATTGTCAGCTACTATAACAACCCCACGCCCGGAGATGCTAGCCCCTCCCACCTCAAAATCCATTACAGCATATCCTTGATATGGAATTGATAGACCGTTGGCTGCTTTGAGGGTCAACCTATTGGGGGCCTCCCCACAAGATAAAGAGTTTGCCGGGTAATATTTATCAAATGTGCTCTGCTGCATCAAAGTCACTTGGGAACCAGTATCGATCAGTCCCATCAGTGGCACCCCATTCACTTTCACCTCAACTTTAGGGCAGTTACCCACAAAAACAGTCCTTTGTTCTACCCCCCCCCACCCTCCCTGCTGCTTGCAGGGCTGCCAACTTTTCAAAAAACCTTGGAGTTCAGCATTATACCGTACAGTAAAAAAAACGTACATCAGTAGTTCTCAGGTGTAGGGACCAGGCATGGACGGATTATGAACTTTCGGGCCCCTGGGCCCACATGTATTAAGGGCTACCCACTAATTCTCACATATGTGGAAGGGGGGTTTGGGGGTCCTCCCCCAGAATTTTTTTAATTTGTTTGTTGTGATTTCCTAGCCTAGAAATCTAGACGCACCCTAGCGGCGGCAAATTAATTTGCTCAGCCTGTACGTCTAGTATCAAACCATAGGGATTTCTATTGGCTAACACCGTGGATGTTATTCAATCACAGCGCTCTATTTTGTTAGAGTCTTAAGGCAGGCTTAACAGGATAACGACAGTCCTGCGACGGTGAACAACAAGGAAGGTGGCTATGGCGAACGAAGAGCGGTTGTTTGAATCGGCGTTGGCGTCAACTTTGGAGAAGTTGGACTTGTGCTTTTATTTGAAAGTTGAGCAACACAATGCACTTAAGTCATTCCTTTCGAAGAAGGATGTATTTGCCGTTTTGCCGACTGGATACGGATATGGTCGTAGCGCTGGCCTATTGCATGCCTAGGCAGTTTGAAAGACAATTCTCTGCCCGCCCCTTGGATTAAGCGAGGTGAATGGTTCGATGCCAGACTATACATTTCAATGATATAGGATGGCCCGCCAGGCTAGTGATTTCCTGTATTCTGGTGCATTTTGGGGATGGCCAATACTAAATTCAATCAGTTTCATAGCCTACATCCTGATGTGTTGATATTGAGGCAATGATTCCATGCAAAGGCTTGGGCTTCAGGGCCCCACCTTGGGCCCCTGGGTCTGGGCCCGGAAGGCCCGTGCAGTAATCCATTAATTAACATTGCTATCAGTGCCTATCAGTCCCAACATTTAACAATATAATCAAACAGTCCAAAAGTAAATTAAATATCAAACTAAACTGAAAATGTCATGCTTTTGAAGGCCTACCAGTATGCCGCTCCAAGAAACGCATGTCTCAAAATAAAACTCGCATAAGAAATAAAGGGCTGTCTCGAATACAATCCTGCCCCTAAAGGCCTGTACTTTGTCTTAAGACCCCGGCCATAATTTGAGGATTTACAGTATCTTAGTAGACAAACTGGCTTCATATATATAACCGAGTGAATATGAGATTGTGCAGTCTTAGCTGTGGTTAGTGACGTGATGCTTAGCTTAGTTTTACATAGCCTAGCGTAAACCTATAAGTTATTATTTATTTGGCGTACCTATAAGGCTTTTTACCTTATCAAAAGTGAGGGGGACGACTGATCTCTTCAACACTGCGGGGGATTTGGCGCTTGTCACTGTGTGTGTGACAGAAGCGGAATGGGAGAATGCGTGTAACAAAAAAAAAAAGTTTATGAGCGATTTACGCGCAAATGGAAGAATCCAATGAAAATGACAATGAAGCACTAAACAGATGCTGAAAACAGCACTGGTATATCGCACGGCAAAAGTGTGTGTGTGTGTGTGTGTGTGTGTGTGTGTGTGTGTGTGTGTGTGTGTAACAATTTTAAAAAGTGGGTGGGTGTTTTGTAAGAATTTAAGAAATGTTTGTATATTTTAACTTTTAAATGCATCAATCAGGTGCACTTTCAAAATAAATTCAGAGATCAGACTTGCTTATTTTTATGGAAATATGTGTGCTGCCTAAGCTATTTTGCACTTCAGAATTATAACCATGCATACACAGGTGGAATAGTTATGGTGATATTGCAATAAGTTCACAACCACAAAAACATATGCTACATTTCACAGTTCAGAAATGTGTGTACATTTCAGCACTCCATGAAATTATGCAGAAGTGGTCATGAGGCTATGTAGAAATGTGTTGCAATTTCAAAACCGGATTACTCAGGAACCACTTATTGCACAGAGGCATGCTTTATATCCTCGTATTCGGTATGGTTTGCTGTTAATTGTGATATTGGGTTTGCCACGTGTTGTGTGAAGTGTTAGTGAGATATTTAACCGAGAGTAATGGGTGTGCACTGTGTGCAAAATGCAAATATGATTAGCCTAAATTGGAAAGCTTAGGTTCCGCTCATTCACATGATGTGATGTGATATCACATGTATAGGTTTAGTTTAGTTAAACCTCATCTGCCAGGTATTTGACCTACCAGGTTGACACTTCAGCGTGAAAAATAACCTTAAGCCAGGGAAATGCGGGGGGAATGTGCCTGGGATGGCTTCTGAAGTAGCATCGCAAATGAGAGAAAATTTAGAAAATTCCACAGACAGGGGGTGCTCTTGAACCCTCTCACCGTCTCTGAAAGCATAACCGTGGCTCAACAGGTAGATCTATAGATAGGCTAAACTCTTTTTTCAGGCATCTGACCGGGTTGACACTTCAGCGTGAGAAATCGGGGGTGTGGCGTGTGAGTGTGTGAAACTAATCAAATGCGTGTGTCTCACGGCCAATGCGTGAGAGTTGGCAGCTATGTTGTCGGGTGAGACGACTCAACGTTGTCGGAAAAGGTGAGTTTGTGATGTATAACAAACAAACTATCATCATCAAGTTTTATGAAATGAATTAAAATCTTAATAAATCCAGGCTGAGTTTGCCACGTTTAGCCTAAATAATCAGACAGTTAGCTTGCAGACAAGCAGGCCGTTATCGCATAGCCTAGGCTACTATTTTTTATGGTAGGCATTAGGCAAACTAAGCTACATGTCTGCTGATAGTTAGTTTCTCACATTTCGTTTTAGCAAGAATAATGAATGATGGAAGTAATGCATCACATTATTTTATTCAAAATGGTTAAATGCCTAAATCCTATCACTATTTTGTTTAAAGCCAAGATGCCCACTGAAAAGAGACGGATTCAGGAGAGGGAGAGACAATTCAAGGAGGCAGCAATCACTGTAGGGTTGACTGCGAAAAAGCCAACCAGCAGGTGAGACAGAGTCTTTGCACTATGATAAAGATGACATGACACTGTGTAGACCAATTGATGAATTAATCAGACTCAGATTTTAGCCTACTAATGGCAATGTTTCATAATTACATTACATTTAAGATGAGGAGCAGTCACAAGCCTCCAGACGTGAGGAAAATGTGGACCAGGAGGAGGCACAGAGGGCACGTAGGCCTAAGTGATGATCCACCAAATATGAGATGAGAGGACCATGCTAGAAAGTACAGGGTTAAAGAGCTGCATGCTAAATAATTGTAATCTAAAAAACATAGGCTATTTTAGAGGTCATTTCAAAGATCTTGCCAGAGCAGAACATAAATACTACTAGTGGGCATTAAAATAATGATACTGTATGGTGATTGAGTGCTGTATTTCAGTGTTTTACTTCTTTGTATTTTAATAAAGACCCTGTTAGGGGGGGGGGGGGGGTCAGAGCAACTGCCCCTCAAAATTCCTGTGCACGTCCCTGTTAAAATGGGATGGAGTCCATGGTGTTCATAAGAGAAGTCCTAGAGATGCGCTCGGCTCAGTGCACTCTCTGCAAGGCTTTGCGGTCTTTCTCGATGCTGTTGACATACCACACAGTGATACACTTCGTCAGTATACTCTCTATGACCCCAGTGTAAAATGTTTATATGGTTATGGTTTTTATGGTCCAAAGCAACACACAGGTGAAAAAACAACAACATAATATTTAAAATATAACAGGGAACAGATTTTGTTTTTAAAATCACTGGGGGGAACCTGAATTTCCAGAGTTGTCTTAGATGGTAGGTACATTCATTGTCTGGCCTTTTTAACCTGAGTACCCCAGGTCAGGTCCTCAGAGATGTGTACTCCCGGAACGTGACATATTACCAACCGTCCCGCATGTCCAACCTCCTACGTGTATGTCACTTAATATTCATTTCTGTACAAACCAAGACAGCGGATTCCTAACGAAACGCAAGCACCCACACCATAAGTGTATCTGAATTAGCTATGTGCCAAAAATGACATTTTACCATGTTATCGAAGAACTGTAAACAGTCTTGTAAGGCTACGTGTACAAATCCGCTTGGAGCTCCAGCGACGAGAATTCTCGGGCTAACCGTTGATGTGCAGGTTGGGAATATGCACCCACCAGCCCATCACTAAACTCAGAGTGTGGTACATAAAATCGGATATTTCAAGCAGTAAAAGCCCCGGTAAGAAACAAACTAGATTTTGTTCAAATCTACACACTTAAGGCTACTGGAAAATGTAAGGTTCATTTATCAAAGTCAAAGTCAAAGTCAGCTTTATTGTCAATTTCTTCACATGTTCCAGACATACAAAGAGATCGAAATTACGTTTCTCACTATCCCACGGTGAAGACAAGACATATTTTGCCAATTTAGGTCCACAGACAAACATAACATTCAAGTAAACAAAGAAGTAAGTAAATAAGTAAATAAGAGGGCACATATCAAATGTTATTTTGAAGTAGCCTATTAAAAAACATCGTTGTTTTAGAATTTTCAAACGAAATGGTTGGTAATTAGTACGTTTACGATACAATGCTCTACAATGTAATGTGAAATATCTGCATGAGCAGACAAAGCTTAGACAGGGGTAAATTTATGGTGCATTTATTGGTGGCATCAGTTGTGCAAATTCATCATACTGATCGCATTGCAGGCAGTAGTGCCCCAGTGCTTGCAATGTGGCCATAATGATATCACAGGGAGTTTATGTTACTAGAAGTTCATGAATAAAAGACGGTTCATTTAAGTATTAAACACGTCAGCTTTCTTCAGTAGGGGAGACCGGGTATGGTTGTAACACATTTTTCTTCAGCACCTAAAACTACCATTTCTTTTAAAGCTACAGTTCTGGAACTTTTTGGCAAAGTACCCACATTTGTCTACTACAAGTGGCAACCATTTAAATCTCTTCAACTATATTACAGAATTTGTGAGATTATGACAAATACAGTGTGTACCTTTGTTACAACCTACCCCACTACTGGGGTAGATTGTAACACCTATTGGGGTAGATTGTAACAGGTAAAAAAAAATGCAGAATAAAAATGGAATTCCATTTGATATACTGATTTACTGCATAAACAGGGTACACAGGGTGTGAAAATAGATTCACCAACATATTGTATACCATACAATCCGTTCTTCACATAGAGAATGGAGATCATATTAACGTTTTAAACTAAATATAAAAACCACAACGTTTATACTTTTGTGTGTGTATGTATTTGTGTCTCTCATGGAAAGAGAGAGAGGGCTGAACAGTCACACACACAAAGATGAAATTAAACAGACATTAAATGGGTCTACTAGCCCCATTCCATAGGTTGTAACATATTCAAAAAATGTGTTACAACCTACCCCACCACTGTCATCCATTGTTTAGCTAGCTGTATTAGCATGGTGCTTTGACATTAGCAAGAGAGAGCTACACCATTCTTTACTAGAGAAACTATAGTTTGACCTGATGTAACTCATACAACTGTATCTACAATGGTAAAAGCACTAGAAAAAAATAAATCTAAAAAAAAAAAGTTACTTTCTTACCTCAGATGTTGAATTTTTCTCCTTACTCTGGGATAAATGGCACTAACAACTTGAAAATGTCCATGTGTGATCGTTAAGGAAGTCTGAGGAGTCAGAAACTGTCACATGGCTCATATCTTATCCCTGATTGGTGGAATTGGTGATGTTACAACTCCCCCCATGTTACAACCATACCCGGTCTCCCCTAGGCTAAATATTAGGCTATCAATGAGGCTTTTCGCATGACATTTTCACCAGACTTTGGTATTACTGTAACTCAAGAAATCCATACTCAGAATCCGAACATTACAGTAAAGTCCATAAATAAAGTTATGTGTAATAAAGTGAAATGGCAAAGAGGAAATATAAGGAGATGTGAAAGAAAATAGTATTATCGCAAATGTTGCGACACACACAATTTGGGTAAAAAGCATTTGGTATGCACTCGCTTTGAAAGCCTACATTTAATGTTAATCAAAGAACCATATTTCTTCAGTACATCACATCACACAGTACATCACACAGTTCTTCTGATTGTTTTCCAAGAAACTACAATATCTTAGCTTTCCAATGAGGCCAAGCATTTGATTATAGGCCAAACTAGGTGGGAACAGTGGCCAAAAAAAAAGCTCACCGAAAAAGAAGGCCTGGGCCCACTTCCCCGATAACGACGGAGACACGCTCTTAAGAGGGTTTTCTACAATTCATCTTACGATCGTTCGTTTGGTTTTTCCGACTGTTTCCCGAACATGCTCGTATCGTGAACGCGCATGCACTGCTCTTAAGATGCTCTTAAGGGGAGCTGTCCACGTTAATAGTTCTGAAATATCCTCTGATTTGACGGTGATGTCAGGTGACTGCACGTCACAGCTATAGGCCTACCATTTAAACTTCGGATCTACACATTAATTCACATCAATACGAAAATAGAAACACTTTGACATCTGCATGTAAGCATCCCAAGTAGGTTATATACCACACAGAGACATAAATAATTGTAATTATTTTAAGATTAGATTGTTGCACCATGCAATAATTTTTCGCGGTGCCACTTTAGAACACGTTTGACAATAAGAAAGAAGTCGAGTAAGAAAGAGAGGAAATATGTAGGCTTAGATTTTGATGCAGTAGGCTACAGACTAAACCACATGTTGCTTTCTCTGCTTTTTACCTCATAGGCCTAATAAAATATTCACGTAGCAAAGATAATGTCAAACTATTCTGGCAACGTCTCGTTTCATAACTTGATTGCATTTTTGTCCGCTTTTCATCACATTATTATGCCCATTAAATGTAGGCTATTTTGCACGCTAAACACAATAAAGAATGGGAACGTAAAATGGATTATGTATTCTAAGTTGTAATTCCTCTGTATGTCCTGTTGGTGACCTCAGTGAGAAGTACTGTCTCTTAGCCGGTAACGAGTACTCTGGAGCACTCGTAGATCTACGAGTGTTTTCACGACGCTCTTAAGATACGATGGTTTCGGGAAACAGTCGGCAAATCTTAAGACGTTCGTAAGAGGGACTTTACGACGCTCTTAGGCTTAAGATGCTTTCGGGGAAGTGGGCCCTGTTCCTCTTCAGTGAGTATTTTTTCAGCAGTTTGCAAATGGAGTTACACAGCATTACCACCACCATCTGCTGGACTGAGGTGCAATGGCAAGTGTGAATAAGGCGAATAGTTCAGTTTTTATCATTTCCAATTAAACAAAAAGCAAAGGCATATGAAATGATTTTTGTGGCACTAGAAACTAAATTTTAATAGTTTGTATTTGCATTTGAATTGCTGAATTTGAGCAATTGTATTGAAAGAAAAGTATATTATATTTGGAAATTTAATTCATACATTTGTAAGTGAATGAATGAGTGAATGAATGAATATGTTTATTGGTCGTAACCAAAGGGTGGGGTAAGAAGCTACAGCTTATATCAGCCCCCCCCCCCCCCCCCTCACATCAGAATGCTGAACACAATGGAGGAGCTAGCAGAGAGCCACACCTGTTCCTCAGACAGGCTGGCTATGACTTTGACAGCATAAATTATATGTATAAAAAGATCTTTGGATGCAACATGCCGGTGTGTAACAAGGACGTCTCGGTAGATGTCTGCCACTCAGAGATGGAGGCTAAATTGGAAGTGCTGACCGACACCTTTGGTTACGCCCTAATCTCCTGGAGCAGCATTCCAGACACCCCTCTGGACAAATTCCAGAATGGACTAAGAATATTCCTGTGCCTTAGGATCTATCCCCACACGGACACCCCCTTCACCCAATGCCATCACAAAGTCACAACCACAAGTGGATGTGTCACCACCGACGGGCTTCTTGACCCTGGGATGAAGGTGCAGCTGGAGGAACGGATAGGATTTAACAGTTTCAGAAAGGTTTGGGGGGGGGGCCCTGAATTTGACGAGACTAACAGGAAGTTGCCAACTCAAGTAGAAGGGTACAACGTCAGCCTGCAGCTGTTTGTTAAACAAGGCATGACCTGCGGGTGCCTTTACATCCCAAAGAACTTTACTGACTGGAAGAAGGAGTTTAGAGATTCATCTGTGTACAATAGTATGGCTAAGTATCTACGTAAATGGCTGAAGGTCATTGATTTTGTAAGGAATTCAAACAAAGACACAGAGGAGTACATGGCTTATGATATCAACTCTGATGTTATCATCTGTCCAGATATGGAGATCCAGATCTGGCCAACCGCAGACTGATAGGCAATACTGGCCCCTGGGGACAGTATCGCTCGTGTAGGGCTCCTAATCCAAAGTAGGAGACTGTATCTCTTGTGTAGGGCTCCTAATCCAAAGTAGGAGACAGTATCGCTCGTATAGGGCTCCTAATCCAAAGTAGGAGACAGTGTCGCTCCTGTAGGGCTCCTAATCCCAAGTAGGATGATAATCAGTGAGATTGTATCGATACCTAGACCTCTATCAACTTTGTTTAGCTGGAATTGATTCTCATTTATTCAATCGTAGTCAGTATTGGAATAATCTTAAAGCTATACCTATAGTGTGAACTATTACAGTATGTAGTAAATGATGTTTGTACTCTGGAGTGTATTACACAATTACAGCCTACCTGCCCATGTGAGTGTGTTTGTGTGTGTGTGTTTGTGTGTGTGAGAGTGAGAGAGAGAAAGAGAGCAAAAGAAAGAGATGCCACATGGAGTGATGTGTGCAAGTGTGCAAATGGGTGGAGCTTGACTAGTCGAGGGTCAAGTTGTCTGTCTCAAGTGAGGTACAGCAGTGTGTGAGCATGCATTATTCTTTGTGGTTTGCAGGACTTTAAAATGACTTAATCTTCACTGTAAAAAGTTTAACGTAAAATTTACAGCAACTTGCTGGCAGCAAATAACCAGCAAGTTGCTGTATTTCACTCTACAGTACACCTACTGTATATGAAATCACAGTACCTATGCCTGATACTGTAAATGCAAACTACAGTAGTACTACCAGTGCTGTAATGTATACAGTATTGAATTGTCTACCGTATTTTTAATCACAGTACTTATGGATCATACTGTAACTTAGTACAGTAGTAATACCAGTGCTGTAATATTATATACAGTAATTTTGGGAAATTCATATCCTGCTTTATCTACAGCCAGGATAAATTTGACTAGGCCTAGATATGGTTTAGGCTACACAAACTTGCATAAATAACCATTGACAACTTGTTATCAGTTTGAAAAGCAAGTACATTTATTCACTTTTTTCCGTTTAGAAATTTTCGTGTGCTGCATCCTAACGTTAGACCAACGGTTGCAGTCAGCCTGAAGGCTTCTACATACCTGACGCACCCGACCGGTAGCGCGACAATGTGACGTCAAAATGACGTAGATCTCTCTGGCGCGCCAGGGTTTTGGCCGTGTAGCGCGAGGTAGCGCACCACTCATTTTTTTTCAGACGAGCGCGACAAGGCGGAAACAGGAAGATGGACTAGTTCGAGGGCAAGCGAGTTGCAGTGTTTTGTTACAGTCGTGAATTTTTAATAGTTTGCTGGATAAGTTAACAAAGTTACCAGTGAGAGTTGCAACACATGGAATTAAGAGGAAAGAATAGAAACGATTTATTTTCAAACAAAGGATATCTATTAAGGCCTGAACAAAATCTCTTTCCACTTCAGGAAATTACACAAACTCAGCCAGCTGCTAGCTAGCTAGCTAGCTAACTAAACTGTTTAAATTATTAAAATTTCCCTCGGGATGACTAAAGTACCTATCTATATATCCATCTATCTATCTATCTATCTATCTACCTGTGCACACACCTTGGAAACTACATGATAATGATGATGGTAGTTGTGAATAGTAGCAACCAAAGTCTGAAGTACCATCACAGAGGCTAGCTACTGGTGTTTCTTACTGCAGCTTCTTCTGCTGTTTAAGTAGTTAATGTTAGTCTTTTCACAACAGCGACACCTCTGTTCAGGAGAATATTGCAACTAGTGTTGCGACCACCACGCGCGAGTATAAATGGTTACGGTGCTTCTGTGACGTCACATTGTCGCGCTACTGGTCGGGTGCGTCGAGTATGTGGGACGTTTGATCCACCACCAGTAGCAGAGTGAAGCAGCACCTAGCAGAAATAGAAGAAAAAAAGATAAACAGTGTTAGATAACAATTTCAACTGAAACTGAAGGCTACTTACAAGTGAAACTTTAGAATAATCATTTATATATATACTGTATGTTTTTTGAGTTTACTGTCAAAATGCCAGGCTGAAGATGGTGTTAGCATAACTCAGTTTCGCAAGGTATATTTAGCTGCTAACGTTAGCCAGCTGGGTGAGCTCATTGATGATATTTGCTTGCAGCAACACATAGATATATGTACTGATTACGATGAGTTAACGTTACATAAGTTAGCTGGTAGCAGCTAAACCTCCACGTTAACGTTAACCAGCAGCACATCATCTTCAGCCTAACATTGTGACAGTAACATACTAGGCCTAGCACTACTAGCGAATGTTTTATATAAATTATATGAATATAATAAACTGTAACTTACTGAGAACTAAGGTAGGCCTAATATAAATGAGACTGCCAAAACGTTAACGTAACATAAAACATTAACGTTAATGCCACCTTCACAGCAACAGCAACTATGATAGCTAGCCTAACGTTACTTACTTAGTTGATCCAACAAGCATGGATGAGTTTGTAAGTTAGACAGTACAACGTACATAGACTGTACACATGCCAGATGTAATGTAGTACAATTTCACAATGAAACATTAACGTTAGATAAATGAATGCTTGCTTACCATTAAGGTGGAGCTGCGAACTTGACAGAGTGCTGAACACCGTTGGTCTGACTGACTGAACTGTTGCTCAAAAATGATCTCCCGCCGCCGGACAGTTCAAACGTCGTCGCGCGGTGCACGTTTCAATCACCACGTCAAAATTTCCCAGTAAACCATAAATCCATGACTTTTCAATATCTTTTCAAAATGATGATTTAGATGGAAAATCAACATAATATCAATGTCACCTTGCTATCTGGGAGCTTAACTTTGTATTTATGTGCAAAAAGAAAACAGAAAACCCCAACTGATTTTCCGCCATGTTTTTTCAAAATTTTCAAAAAGTTGACAAGTGAGGGAGGAGTCAGATTTATTACTGTGTTATGATTCGCAGCAAATTTTTATTACTGTAGTTTGACCATTTTTGACCATAATTCATAGCGAAACTACAGCAACATACTGTATTCACAAATACAGTACACATTTTTCTCAAAAACAGCAGTGATGCTGTGAAAATCACAGAATCTTGTTACAGTGTTGATACTTTAATCTGAAAGGGCCGATACAAGTACATATGCTCTATGATTACATTCAGCATTGTGTATATATAGACCTTTGTCAGTTATGAAGCATCATTACTACTACTAATAAATAATACTATGATATACTGATATACCTGTGATGGCACAAATACAGTGATAATGTGATCATGTTATGGTGATGAATCATGGTATGGCTATGATATTTTATGGTGTTGATATGCTGTATTATTCATTTGAAATAAAATAAACATGTTATTGCATTTGTTAGCTTCTTATTTGTACTATTCTTTTAACAAACCACTAACATGGTTATGATTATTATGAGTGTATGATGATGATAATGAATAAGAAAGGGTAAAAACGCAAAGCCAGCCTATAGGCAGCCTCTCCACCTGTGAAACACACACAGCACACAGTGTGGTGAAGCACACACTAATCCCGGTGCAGTGAGCTGCCTGCATCAACAGCGGCGCTCGGGGAGCAGTGAGGGGTTAGGTGCCTTGCATCAAGGGCACTTCAGCCGTGCCTACTGGTCAGGGTTCGAACTGGCAACCCTCCGGTTACAGGTCCGAAGTGCTAACCAGTAGGCCACGGCTGCCCCCCAATGATTAGTCGGCTATTCCACGTGACAGAACAACTCTATATCTGTTAGGGATGTCACACATGACAATGCTGCAGAAACACGAAAAAATGACTTTGATATGAGTAAGCCATCATATGAGTTCCTGTTAGTGCACGATGGAAATAATTTTTAAGGAATTTAGTAGCAGTCTTGTAAATAGTGACCCTGCATGATCCCTAGTTGTTGCAAAATCATAGTCTGTGACTCAACAACTCTACTACTTGTCTTTAGATGTGAGACTAGTCTGAGACTAGTCTGGTCTGAGACTAGTCTTTCAAAAATCTTTTCCAAATCTTTGCAAAGTCTTTCAGTGTAACAGTGTAACTTCTGCTAGTATCTGTCACTTTTACTTAATCTGTAGGGAATATCTGCGTATTTGAGACGCAGGGAATATGTATGTATTTGAGCTCTGGGGAATATCTGTGTGTGTGTGTGCACAGCTGATTTACTGATACCAATTGCTCATGACGTTGTTAAAAGCTCTACCCTATGCAGATGTTAAGAGAGTGTTATTCTCCATCATCAACCAGCTGTCCTAATCAAATCTCCAACAGACCTGCTGTCCTAATCAAATCTCCAATAGAGCTGTGCTGCCACCCAGTGTTCATTTTAAGAACTGTTTCAGAAAAAAAAAACTGCTTCACTGGGTCTCATTGAAGAAACTGATAAAACAGCAAAACATTGTAAGAAATAAGAGATAAAACAATATACTCAGAGATAGAAAAAAGCTATTGAGAAGAGAATTATATCTATAAATAAATTATCTCTTAATCAGAGATAGAACAGAGCTATCAGTAAGCGCTTTCAGACATACGTGTAAGACCGGAGGTTCTGCGGATGTTAAACGGTGAGGCCGTATATCTGAACGACATAACCGGTCATATGGAAGTCCGAATTTAGCCGGTTGTTCTACTACTACCCCCCTAGTATTTCCTGCGGACATTATGTAAATGTGCTGTGTCTGAACGAAGCGTAGAACATTTCACACCTAGTGAGAGGGCGTGTCAGTGACGTTTCAGAAAATCTCCGACCTGGAAAGATGCAGACATGTATCATGGAGCTACTGTCCATGAGGGCATACAACATTTTGATAGAACACATGAAGGGAACGGCAAGAGACACGTTGTAGCCTACAACTGCATGGCAAGGCCAAACGAATTCAAAAGACTGAATTATCATAAGCAGAAGGCGCTGAAAAGGCAGTAGCCTACAGCAACATCGTTGACGACAATAACAGGAGTATTTAATAAATTGTTAGCTAACACGGTCGGTTTTCTGTTCATTGATAGCCTTCTCATGACCTCACTGCTGAGCTTGCTGATATTTGTTGAGCATAAATATGCCTAGAGAAAATGAAAACAAAGAAAACCCAACTTTGTTCCAAGCTCCTTACGTAAATGCAATAGACACATGGGGGAGAGGATGCTTTTGGAAAAAATAAACCATGAAAAAACGAACCACTTCACTGTTATGTTAGTATTTTGTTTGTTGCTTAAAAACGTTGTATATGATGGCCTTGAAGTCTTGAGTTAGCCTACTGAATTGGCTGGTACCATAAAGTTTGTGCATGCTCTCTCTCCAACGCAAACCAGCGTTGGGGTTCCATAGCCAAGTAATTCTGCTACATAACGTTGAAAACACATAAATGTGTTTATTCGAAGCACACATGCAAATACTGTAGGTCAATTTCAAGTGCGCACTTACGTGACTACTTCAAGTATTAGCCAACGCACAATAGATTTTTCTTCTTTAGCCTACATAGGCCTAGTGCATACACTTTGTAAACAAACAGCAGCTGTAACAGGCAGCGGCCGCATATATTCTGCGTCATATCTCGCATCTTGTGAACTCTACAAGCCCCCACCCCTCACTCGACAACCAAACGGAGATTCTGTAAAGTGCGTGTATGTCGTTCACACATAGGTCCGTATAAGGTCAGTATAAGGTCCGCAGGGTTAGCATCATATCTGAATCATCCGAAGGGTAGGACCTCCGTTTGACATACCTCAGCATATACTCCGGAGGTTATATCTGAAAGCGCTTTATGAATAAATGATGAATGGAGTAGTGTGACTGTGTGTGTGTGTGTGAGATTGTGTGTGTGTGTGTGTGGGGGGGGGGGATCAGTAGAAACTGAAGTAGTGTGATTGTGTGTGCGAGAGATTGTGTGTGTGTGTGTGGGGGGGGGGGGGGGGGGCTGGGGGGGATCAGTAGAAACCGGAGTAGTGTGTGTTGTGTGTGTGTGGGGTGGGAGATGTAGGGGTATTGTGGAGGAGGTCAAGGTAGGGCAGGGGGGGGGGGTTAATGTGCGCTGGGGGGGTGGGGGGGGGGGGGTAGGGGTATGGTGGAGGAGGTTAATTAATGAATTTGTGGGCCTCTGATCACATTTGTTAGTGTTTATTTGCATGTGCCGGTTTAGGAAGGTTACTTTTGAAATACAATAGGTTAAAGGTTATTTGTTAAACATGTTGTATGATATGTCATATGGGACAGTTTTGATTGCTTTATCAAACTAATGTTTCTTTGTGTTCTTTAATATGTTGTATGCCTTTAATCATGGGAGCAAGAGCAGACGTTTCAGCCGTCTGGCTGTTCTCAATGCTCACAGTGAATCAACTCCTTTCTGAAGACTTTGTTTAAGTCATGTCTTTCAGTGTGCGAACTATTCCTCTCTTTCTCTTCAACTTTTGGTTCAAACGCACCTGGCTAAACTCTAGATACAAGGATACAAGGATACAAGGAAGTTTATTGTCACATGCATATAGTTACTGGAAGTAAGAAATGCAGTGAAATTAAGTCAATACATTTTGATCTCAAAACACTTCATCACTGTAGACGTCAGGGCTACTGGGCGGTAGTCATTCAGACATGATGGACTTTTGTTTTTCGGTACTGGAACAATAACAGACTGCTTGAGGCAAGTAGGAACTGTCTCTTGAGCCAATGATGTGTTAAAGATATAAGTGAACACAGGAGCTAACTGAGCAGCGCAGGATTTCAAAACCCTGTTCGAATATCCATCTGGTCCAGCAGCTTTTCTACAATTAACCCTCCTAAAGGCATTGCTCACATCGACCTCAGAGACACAGAAAGGTGCATCCTCATTTGCTTCACATGCTGCAGCTAGTGCAAGATAGTCTGTGTTTTTCATGTCAAAGCGAGCATAAAAAGCATTAAGTTCATCAGGGAGGGCTTTACTCACATTCATCAAAGGAGGGGACTTTCTTTCAAAGCCAGTGATGGTTCGGAGTCCTTTCTACACTCGTGCTGGATCACCCTCCAAGAAATCAGCTTCAACTTTGTCTCTATAGCGCCGCTTCAGATCATCTGAGCGCAACAATACTCCCCTGCATCCTGTATGCCTTTAATCAGACAGGACAGTAGAGAGAGTGACAGGAGCACATGTACATGGCTCTAACACTGTGGTCAAGTTTGGAGACCACAGCACGGTGGTTGGTCACATCAGCTCAACGATGAGACGGCCTACAGCAGTGGTTCTCAAACTTTTTCTTTCATTCCCCACTTTGATGAAGGGGGCATTCTCGAGCCCCAGCTGTCCCTCATCGCAAAGTGGTAGGTCAAATTTATTGAAATAATGACAAGTTCTAAATATATCCTCTTCAACAGAGTTAAAATCAGCTGGTGCTGCAGATATAATAATAAATAAATACATAACACACATATTTCTGTTTTCCAGCAACATATTAGGAAGGCCATTTTACAGCATTGTACAATATATTCAATGAAATACCAACATGCTGCATTAAATGGATCCATAATCCAGTCATACTGAGCACTGCTGGTTGGGAAATATTTTTGAAATAAACGTTGCAGGGATGTGATGTAGGCCTACAGTTTAATACATGGGATCACAAGACAAGAGTGCCTCCCAATCAGACGTTTCAGCGATTTCGCTCAGAAATCTCAAAGGCATACTGTCGCGATCGAGGTGCCTGTCCCATACTCAAGTTTTTTTGGTGAATGCAGTAATCTTATTTGCTAGGTGAGGTAGGTGCTTGTATTTGCCTTGTAACTGGACATTTAACTCAAATGTATCGCTAAGATATATCAAATATATCGCTAAGATAGGCCAGCTTTGTCAAGAAATGTTCATTAGTGAACGTGCTTGCAGATTCAAACATGCGCTTTTCCTCCAAGAAGAGGCGACTAGGAGCTCAAACACGCGCGACAGCACTTTACCTCGGGAAAGCCACCTTGCCTCGCTGTGAAACAGTACAGCCTTTTGGTCA